>NC_142682.1:11970747-12065747 GCF_964200805.1 Pocillopora damicornis
TTGTAACGACATCTACTCAAGAATCAAAAGCGGAAGAAGCGAAACAAACTCGCGAGTTGTTTGCTCTGGCAGTAGAGAAAACAGAGAACAATGACGCCTTCGATGCGCTGCTGGAGAAGTACGAGCTGTGGCGTGTGTTGCGAGTGGGTGCTTGGATCTGGAGATTCCTCCACAACATAAGAACCGTCCGTAAACAGAGAATCGTTGGTCCCCTTACCACTGATGAAATACAGAAACAGACAACGTTCTGGATCAAGCGATCTCAGCAACAAGCAAAGTCGAGCCAGAAATTTGAAGAAGACCGTTTACAGTTGAATGTGCAAGGAAACCAAGAGGGAATATTAGAATGTAGGGGAAGAATTCAAGGCCATTACCCCATCTTTCTGCCAGACTCCTCGCCCTTCACTCGCAAGTTAGTTCACCGATCACATGTCGACACACTGCACGGAGGAGTGGCCCTTACCATGACCAAAGTGCGAGAGCTATACTGGGTACCGCGTTTAAGGGCACTCGTAAAACAAGTTCTCAGAGCGTGTTCAGGCTGCAAGCGTTTTCAGGCCATGGCGCTGGCAACGCCGCCTCCCGGACTTCTACCCACTGACCGCACAGAGGGGAGCACCCCATTTGAGGTTATCGGAGTCGATTTTGCAGGGCCCATCAAGTACCGTATCAGAGCCAAAACAGAAGGAAAGGCCTATCTTGCATTGTACGCGTGCAGTCTTACCCGAGGATTATTCCTGGAAGTACTACCAAACCTGGCAACCAGTGAATTCCTAAGAAGTCTAAAACGGCTCATTGCGTGCCGTGGGCGTCCGAAGAAGATATATTCCGACAATGGCAAAACCTTTGTTGGCGCCGAGAAGTAGCTCAAACAAGTTATGCGTGACGAGAAGACACAAGATTACTTAGCACATGAGAACATCAAGTGGCAATTCAACCTCAGCCGCGCCGCTTGGTGGGGAGGACAGTTCGAGCGCCTCATCGCACTGGTAAAAACAGCTTTAAACAAGACTATCGGATGCGGAATGTTGACCTGGACAGAGCTGTGTGAAGTGGTACTAGATGTGGAGATTGCTTTGAATAATCGCCCTTTATGTTACGTCGAAGACGACATACAGTTACCCGTGCTTACCCCTAACTCACTGCTATTTCTTCGATCAAACCAGCTGCCAGAACTGGAACCACACCATCTAAGAGAATTTGATCTGCGTAGAAGAGCTAACTATTTGCGAAGGTGCAAGCAGGCTTTGTGGACTAGGTGGACTACAGAATATTTACGAGGGTTGAGAGAACGACACCGGATGAAACACGAGGGTCAAACCACGCCCTTGGCAAAAGGAGAGGTAGTCATCATCAAGGACGAGGAACGAAATCGCAATAAATGGAAAATTAAAATCGTGGAAGATCTGATTCCGGGACGAGACGGAATCGTTCGAGCTGCCAAACTTCGAGCGGGGAAAGGAACACTTGAACGGGCGGTACAACACCTTTACCCACTGGAGCTGTCCTGCGATCGGGAGAATGTACAGGCTCCTCTGCAGCTCAACCCCTTAGCCCCGACATTCAGGCCCAGGAGGGATGCAGCGGTAGCCGCTCGTTATCGCATTCAAGATGCGAACATTGATGCCGATTAGAGATATTTAGGAACACTGAGCTGATATACTGGACTAACTTTCTGTTTCGTTCATTGAATTTCAAATTTTATCGAGCGCGCCATTCTAGTGTTTTTCTCCGTTGAGAAAAACAGGGGAGTGTGTGAGAGATTATTCAGCGTTAATTGATTTCCGGTTGATTTTTTGCGATAAGTGACAGATGATTGAACAATAGGATCATATTATATATTTAAAATGAGAGAGACCAGAGCGTGGGAAAGAGAACGGTGAGAGAGAGCGGGAGATTAAGTTGATTTTATAAAATAAAACGTGAAGTTTCGGAACATAGCAGATTCTTTAGTCTCATTTCCGACAAAGTTCTTTCGGGACAGAACTAGAGCGACACGATAAAGAACCGATGTGCCCCCGAGGTATCCATGAATTTCGTGTTCTTAGCTTGCTCGGGCAAATTTTACCCGAACTTCCCTCAGTGCAAGGGCAAATTTTGACAATTTGACAGCATATTGTTTCCAAATCGATCTACGTCTCAGTGATTTAAGGGGCAACAGCAACTAAGAATACAGAAGGAGCGAAATCGACCGAGCAAAAAAATTTCCAAATCATGTCGAAATAGTGCACACGCAGGCAAATGCTGCAATCGAGAAAGATGCAAAATTGATACAGCTCGGTATTTTGAGTACAAAATCCTGATCTGATTGTCAAAGAATAAAACCTTCTTGAAGTAAAATGAAAGCGATAAAATCACTTACCCGCAAATGCCCCTGTGGCCAACAACACGAATAAAATGGATCTCATATCGCGTTGTAGATCCAAAGTGCGACTGCAGAAGAGAAGCAACCTCTCTTCGTTTTTACAGAGCCACTCCTCACCCCCGGTGAGAACAAAAGGCCACCGATCAACAAACGCCAGCGGAGATGAGTGACGTCTCGAACTGAAAGCGGCCAATCAGCGCTCAGTTTTGAAATAAAACAATAAAAATTTGCCAATCAGAGTCGTTGTTTTAAGTAACTAAGTCAAAGTTCAAATCTTTTCTTTTGCGGAAAATCAGCCAATGAAGACGAGGGTTTTGTATTCGGCAAAGTGAAATCTAATAATAATCTAACATCCTTTCACAACAGCAAGAGTCCAAAAGTACAATATTGGGATTATAAGGATCTTGTTACTAGACTTAAAGGAAATATTTTTTAAAACCACCCACAGTCTCAAAAACAGAATATTGGGACGAAAACCCTTAAAATTGCAAAATACGAAAGCAGATGTGCTGATGCAGGAAAGTTTAATCTGCAACGCAATGCGCGATTTAGGAGCGCTTCGTTTAGCAACCATGCTCATGTGGCGTTAAGTCAGGAAAGGGCCGTCTTGAATTTAATCCAAGTATAACGGTGCGATCATAATTCGCTAAAGACTAGTGCTGTTCGTACAGAGAAGTCAAGGAATAAAAATCTAGTGAGGTCAAAGAGTCAGATATTGGTTTTTGAGGGTAACACGAGCTCAACAAAGAAAGAAAATCAATTCACGCGCCCCTTGATCATGCTTCATCATGAGTGATCTTATCAGAAAATATTATTATCAGAAAATATTAAAATAAAGCTGACAAGCTGCAAGGTAAATACTGGAAGATGTTATCCAAAAAGATGTGGTCATAAGATTGAACCCTTTTCTGATTTATCAGAGGCTTAGAAAAGAACTTAATGCTTTCGATCAACGAGTTTGGTGACGCTTTTCTTTTTCGCTCGTGCGTGTTCATCTTTCAAGTCAGGCCGTTTGTAGAAAACGAGATACTCCAGTAAACATCAGTATCAGAGGACAGGTGAAAGGGGGGGGGGGGGAGGAGTGTGTCTGACAATCTGAATGTCTGTAGAGATTTCCTTTAGTGTTTTCTTTCTCTCCTTTGTTTAGTTGAAAATCAGTTTATACGTTGAGGACAAAAGAACAGGGAAATATTCCCATCAAGTTTCGTCTCGTACAGAAGAAAATAAGCGTAACCCAAAAATCATGCCATAAACCTCATGTGAGAGACACTACCTTTCATCAGATACATCCACCCCCCTCCCCCCCCCCCCTCTCTGAAACGAAACCCTTTCAAACGCTGTCCAAGGAGATATTGAAAACAACTTTGACGGTCCAGGCAAGTGAAAGTTTCATATCTTGCGGGAGCGTTTTCAACAAAAGAAACGTAAAAGGTAGTTACGCAAAGCTCACGACATCGGAAAGTGCTGACACTTCGTTTTTGGCGATGAAACATTCCACTTGAATATTGTAATAAAAAGGATGGAAAAACATAAGCTTCGTGGTGGTCGCACGCGCGGAGGCACGAACATTTCCATTACCTGTGTTACTTGCGTCACATATTTATTCACAATGTGACCGGAAATTCTTCAAGACTTTATGAACTTAATATCCGATGATTTCCTTTCTGCTCTTGGTTGTTATCTCTGAAAACGCTGATTTATTTTCTTTACGCTCAGCATGACTGTAGTAGTTAAATTTGATTGACTCTGCTACTTCAACCTTCCGCTTAACAACGCCGCTGAAAAACCTGAACTTAACGTTTCAGATAGATGCTCTTTTCTCAATGTGGCTTGACAAGCCTTCCTTTTTACTCCACAGGTTTTTTAGTTGATAATTTGTACCCTTGGTGTATTTAATCGGGTTAAACATGACGATGCAATCGTATTTCCGGGATTTCACCTTACGACTGTCGTATCCTCTCTAATCACGAGAAACCCGAAAAAGGGACCATTGCACTGCTCTAAGAACTTTGTTGAAAGCTTTCACATAATACTCGTCAAATTCACATACCCTTCACGCTTGCGGATGAAACACGAGATATGAAGGCTCTTCACCTATGTCAGCGAAAATCAGTTTTGAAAAAATATAATTTATCGACACCATTAGCATCTCAAGACATCACTGAAAATTATAACTCATAAAATTACCTTAGGCAAACATAACCTATGCACTTTCCAAAACATATGATATTCATTTTAAGACTCTTATGTTAAAAGAACGGAAATGAAGTAAATTAATAAGATAAATTTTACTTGTTATTACTTACTCGCCCAAGGCAATAGTTATTTCTGTACCGCTAAACACCGTGATATGATGTAGGTAGACTCCTTTCATAGACATGATAAAAATGGAAGATGATTCGTTTTTATCGACTGAGTTGATAATGCAAATTCTAGGTTCTAAGGCTGACGTTTCGAACGTAGCACTTCGTCAGAGAAAATAGAATCCTACCAACCCGTTGGGTTCTACTGAAATAGCAAAGCTGACACCATGTTAACAGTGGGAGTTGACTAGCTTCATTAGAACACTGAGTCTTGTGACTTCATGTTAATTTTGCCTCGCGTAAGTATTCTTGTTTTCATAAGTACAAGGAGTCGGGATAAATTGTTAAAAGAAAAGTTGAATTTCCGTTTTCTTGAGACATGCACGCTCGAGTCATTGATCTATGAATAGACTTGATGACCCTCTATGATTTCAAAGACGCTTGGTTACACCTTCCATCAGATTTAGTTGCTTCTCTGACGGAAAAAAATAAGATTTGACTACAGCACGTTTTAAATGGAGACTTTATACGGCGAAAGTTTACACCAGAAAAATTCTGTTGAGACAGTTAGGAAACGATACTTAGGGTCATTCTTTCTCCAACTTCGACAATTGACTGCCCTTTACCTAGAAAACATCAGCAGCTAGAACTTGATGGAGTCGATAAATTATAACTGTTCCGTCAAAAGACAGAAAGAAAAGAAATCGTAATTAACCGATACAAGCCTAATATACAAGGAAGAATATTGTGTACGGGGATTGCAAATGGCAAGGTTGAATTTTTGGCTTTTTCACAAGCCATGACATCAAACATGGTTCAATAAAGGAAGGCTAACGAATGAGATCTTTGTGACTTTGTGCTTGGGTCACTGGCGGGCCAATCCATTTTTGAATAGAAATGCGCCCGATGGACTTGAGAAGTTCCAAAATGTTTCCTGCTTAAGATAATCAGAACACCCAGACCAAACAAAGCTATCTGTTGTAATTTACCACCCAGGTCCAACAGGACTTCTTCATACCAAAGAAACGAGAACTTTCATCGGCTATATTTTTTGACAGTTACCAAAATTTTTCTTTCCTAATTCGTGACTCGATGTTTTCCTCGTGTTGAATTGAAATAATGAGTAACTTATCGTTGTGACTCTGAGGCTCGTAAGCTGTATATGACTAAGAGGTTGGTAGCTTTTACTACAGATTACTAGAATCATCTGTGAACTGAATTCTACGGATTTCCTTCAATCAAAAGCAACGTAACTCATTGCATATAGGCTTTATAAATGTGTTTTCTTGCCATTCATTTGGATATATTTTTCGCGTTTAGAAATGTATGAATAACCGTTGAATGATGATTGTGCAGATGGAGATCAAGTACTACCAGTTCAGTCGCCCAAAAGTAGCTTAGGCTTGTAAACTCTACCCACATAAAAGCCCAAAAGTGACCGATTTCGATTCATAGCTCAATAGTTTTGCAAATATTAATATCTTGTAAGGTTATCATGGCCTTCTAGTGTATTGAAAAGACTTCTTAAGGTATAAACACTCTTTGACACCGTAGGACTTCAGTTCTTCTTCTCAAAGCCTTCACTCTTCGTGTTTAAAGGTATTTTTTACTTTGGCTGTGAAAGAAGTAAAAGTTGGTGGGTCAGGTTTGTTTGGCAATTTTAGTTATTGACCTATGCATGCAAAGTTCTCTGGTAAATTTCTACAAATCAACACGTATAATGAAAAAAACAGTGCGTAGGTAGTTCCGGAAGGCTGGCGGTTGTGAAAATTAATCCTTAGTGGTTCCCGTGCACGATTCCGCAAGTTCCTCTGTTTTCTTGGCCAAGGCAACTTAAACGCAGAAGTGCAAATCCTTACTTCCCCCTTTCCGCCCATGCAATGTGCAAAGCATAATTCACTCCCTGCATTTTTTTTGTAGAGTGGTTGTTATCATTTGCTGCATTTGCCAAGGCGTATGACCTATCTAAAATTAGTTGCTATCTAAAACGCTTTATTGCTAGTGATCACGTCCCACATATGCCAGATTTTAAATTCAATTTATTATCAGTATTTTTTAAAGTTCCAACGTTTTAACGTTTAATAAACAAAATCACAGAGAGGTGACGTACATGATGTGGGTGGAATATGTCTCGCGAAATCTTTCGTAGACGTGCCTATCTCTCACTTCTTGTTTTGCAAACTGAAGATGAGTTTCCGGTAATATATTTTCGCACTTGATTGATTGCGCGCGCTTCAAGTGGCTATTACGTCACTGCAGGTATTATCAAAATGATAGCCCACGTGTAGCTGTACCCTCCCCCCGCCAAGGTGAAACGGAAGCGAGGGGAGGGTACGGCTACACGTAGTCTACCAAAAAGGCCAAACTCGTTTACAGTGACTGTGCATTTCCCTAGGAAAACGAGATGCTCTTGTAATTGGATGTTGCCAAAACGTCTGCGTCCAAAGTTCATTTAAGGCTTCTGGCTGGATAATACATCAGGGGAAAAGGAAGCTGACACTAGAGACCAACTTAGAGTCATTCTTTTCGAAAACAAAGTTTTCTAAAACGTAGATGGGAAAATTTTTAAAACAGATCAGCTAAAGGTCGCTGATTCTGGCAACAACAAAAAAATTTCAAATGTATATTTTAACTGCACCATGATGAAGAAGTAGGTATAGATATGAATTTGTCATTTCGGAAAAGGAAAAATTGGGGGAAAAATATTATATCAGGGGTGTTGAGCTTCTGATTACACTGAAGGTAGGAAAGAAAGAGCAACACATGTGGGACTGACTCGATATCTTGAACCAAAAATAACTGGTTCACATTATCATTAGTAGATTACGATTGCAGCTGAAAGTTCTAAGGAGGCATAAAAAAAATAGTTGAGTCAATCATAAACACCACCTCATTCCAGATAGAACCAAATTTGTATGAGAGAAATTTGAGAAGTCCATATTATGAGCTTGGGCTGCCTGTGGGGCCCTTTACCCTTTTGACCCAAAGACTGCGATATTGATTCTCCTTACTCTCTAGCATACATTTCTTGTGTTATTTGTTTCGAGAATTTGGTCTAAATTAAACAATAGCCTACAGTCTATATTTTTCTTTATTATCTTTATTGTATAGTGGGAAAATACTGCTGCAGTGCTGTACACTCCCGAGAGTTAGATAAGAGTTTAAGAGACTGGAAAAACAGGATATTAGGGTTAACAATTGTTCATAAACCCTTTGATACCATCACGTACCAAGAGAGGTTTGCATCAATCATGTTGTATGGTCGCCACCATGAGGAGTTGCTTCTCCTAGATTTGCGGGAAAATACACATACAAATTCGTGGCCTATTCACGTGCTTTCCTTCAATTACGACATGCTTACTTCATGGTCAAGGGTATCAAACACCTGTTTAACCATAAGGTTATCACCGCAGTCATTATACTAATTTGTTACTGTAGCGTAATCACACTGTTGATGGATTTGTTTCGCTTCACTGACTCGTTTCTCACACGGAAACGTTGGTACAGTGCCAGGAGGTACACTAAAATGCTGAAGGGCCACAATAGCTTACACTTTTCTGTCTATTTTAGCTTTTTCTTTTTCTCTTTTTCTTCGGTTACGACGATTAACGTAACCCATGGCAGCATGTGCTATTGTGTTATTCCTATCTGAACCATTCGAAGTAACTTATAGATATAGCAATTTTTGAAATTACAGAAATAAACCCATATATCTAGTCTGAGATTAGAAAATTTCCGCTCTCTTGATTGTTGCTTTCTGGAGAAATTGCTTGGTGAATGAGCCTTCATTTCTGCAAACAACAGAATGGAAGTCCAGGAATGTGTTAGGTAGTCCGAGGTGCTTATTATAAAGAGGATGAAATGTCACTTAGATACACACGCCCACAGTTCTTCACGTGAAAAAATATCCTCTTTTATTCAGTATGGTTCCTGATTTGTTCGGATTGAAAAACCATAAAATTATTCTAGAATTTCCTTTCTAAAATTCCCTTTACCTTTCGACATTGGATGCAACATCAGGTCCACTTCTATAGAATACACAACAAGTGTGACAAAATTGGTGAGACGGCGAAGAACACGCAAAGTTTTTGACATCCTGGACATTGTCTTTTTGGACAGCCCATGGGGTAACAGCCAGAGACACGCGAAGTTGTTTATTGTCTGGACTTTTAGTGAGCTAAGATCATGTAATTTTGTTACCAGCCTGGATCGTGGCCAACCATAAACAAGTGGTAGAATACCATGACTGACTGCGGCAAGGCTAATACAACGGAAAGGTTTTTCGAGCGAGAAAGTAAAATCATGATCTGGCAAATAGCTAATATCGGTTTTCAGTGAAAGAACGAGTGAGGTGGTCATTTCAGGATCGTTGAGGGGATAAGTGAGTAACTCGATCGTTACTAACATTTTACTAGTTAGGGGCTCGTAAATGAACAGAAAAGTACGCATAACCACACTTTGAAAACGAGAAAAAGGAATTAGATGTGAAAAGAAGCTCCTTCAAAATTATAAAAAGCTGTCTTTGGATGAAACAAGAGTGTAGTGTCTGGCTGCTGCGAATACTAGCCGTTGACCCAAGTTTTTTAAGCTTACTGAAGCGGGTTGAGGTTCAGATTTCCGAACCTCTCAGAGTTTTCAATATTATTTTTAAAAAGAGTAACGCACAATAGTCCTTCTCTATTTTTTTACCAGCTTTTACCAACCCCTTATTCCACTTTTTCTGTGTTAAACCGTTTAAGCCGCTTCGTTTAGACGGTATTTAAGAAAGCGTTTGCCTTTACTTATCTTTCTACCCTTAATTTTTTTCACGTGCCACAAAAATAAGAGGATAAGAATTGCGCGCATACCAGGATGTATGAAAAATTTTTGGAAAGTTCTGTTGCGGTTGGACATTTCTTTTATTTTGTGTAAAAAAATTCATTTATGAATATCTACTAATAAATTAAATTCAGAAGTTTTCTTTCAGTCAGCAGATCATTAATTTCGAAAGAAGTTGGTAATACAGCGTATTCTCAACTGTTTGTACGAGACACTGATTTCACTGAATACTATTAAATTTTAGAACTTTGCTGCGCTTATAAGGGCAGACACCACAGGCAGACCACACTATGTGTACGTGGTTAATAATTGTTGACACGAGACAAACAGAATATGTGAGAGTTATGAATAAAGCTCTAAAAATTGCATACCTAAATTACATCTCAGGCTGAATATCTCAGTAAAGTTAAATTAGGTCTGGATAGAACAGATATGTAACGAATTTAAGAAAATAAACAACACTTCTTAAAAACATGTTTCGACAGTTCTTCTGTCATCTTCAGTTCTGAAAAATACAAAGTACAAAGTTGAATTTAAAGTGCGTAACAAAATGCTGATTGGACAAAACAAATAGTAACGGAACAATGTATGCATTTACAAGGAAAGTTTTAAATTAAAGTTGGTGATTAAGAGTAGGTTTCTCCCATTGAATGTGGATAGCTTCTTTGATTTTCATTTGAAAAGTTGTGAGAGCGTGATCTTGGATGTTAAAACACTCATCAGAACAAAGAGTGCGACATTGGTGTCTGAAAATGTGACGGGTCCTATCACTGACCAATTGCTCACGTACGCGTGTGGATTAATGTCGAGAGGTTTCGCCGACATAGCAGGCATTACAGCCCGCACATAAAAACTTGTAAATCACACACGTACGGAACCCACAAGGAATAGGGTCTTTCACACCAAACATATTGGCTATTTTAAATGATGAAAAAACCAACTTAATATCGGTGTTGTTACAATAACGCTTAGCAAATTGGCGAACCTTTTCTTTCGTGACAAAACAAAAAGGGCCAATGTAAGGTAATTTAAAATAGAAGTTAGTAATAGTGTCTGATACGGAGACCGGGGGATTGCTCTCATTACGGGTGAGGGTGAGGTACCGATTGACAACCCTTTTAAACAGATGGGCTGGAAAAAGATTCTTTCTAAGGATTTCAGTGAGTTTCTGAAATCCAACCATGTGCTGTTGATCTTGTAGACTCTATCAACAAGAATGCGAATATGACCCAGTTTGTAGGGATAAAGTATAAAGTTAAAATAATTAGTCAACAGGTCCGTGAAGGTTTTCTTGCGGTATACACTTGTGACGGGAAAACGGGTGTCACTGTTGATTAAAACATCGAGGAATGGTATTTTGTGATCTATTTCTTTTTCCTTAGTGAACCTAATGTTATGATGCCTGAAGGTTATATAATTGAAAAATAGTAGCGCATCGTTTTCCGAAAGAAATAAACAAAATGTATCGTCAACATAAGGGCGGTAAAATAATACCTCTGAGCCCTGCCAATTTTCCAACCATAACTTTTCATGATGTCCCATAAAGAGATTAGCAAGAAGAGGAGAGAAGGGAGACCCCATAAGCTACACCATCTATCTGGTCGTGGAAATACCCTTTGATAGGAAATGGGTCTGGGCGGTGGCTATGGAGGAAGACTTTTAAGCTCAGTGCTACTTAACTTGAGGTCGGAGTTACCATCAGAAATGTACCTGACCGCTAGGTCAATGCATTCTTCAAGAGACATGTTTGTAAAATGACTGGGATGTCCTGGACGAAAGTGAAGGAGTCCGAGGTACAATGTTCCGTTAGAATGTCAAGTGTTAGCAGATTGCACAGATATTTAGCCAGGTTATAGTTGTCTGTTTCGATAGCGGACGCAATGGGCTTCCACAACTTTTCAACTTGAAATCAAAGAAGCTATCCATATTCAGTGGGAGAAACCTACTTTTAATCACCAACTTTATCATGTTAATTTAAAACTTTCCTTGCAAATGCATACATTGATCTGTTACTATTATTTGTTTTGTCCAATCAGCAATTTGTTACACACTTAAAATTCAACTTTGTACTTTGTATTATTCAGAACTGAAGATGACAGAATAACTGTCGAAACATGTTTTTAAAAAGTGTCGTTCATTTTCTTAAAGTTAAATTAAGTGTTAACCGACTCATTTGTAGTGTTTTTCGCCCTCATGGGCCTTCCAAGCGTATTTTACGAAAGTACTTTTGGCCAAAGGTAATTTCGTGACGGCCAATGAAGGCCAAAAAGTATCACAATTAAATCGATTAAAATTTCAATTTTACTTTATTGAGATTTCAGACCGAGATGTAATTTAGATATGCTGCAATTTTCAGAGCTTTATTCGTAACTTTCATAGATTCTGTTCGTCTCGCGTCAACAGTTAGTAACCACGAACACATAAAGGGGTCTGCCTGTGCTGACACTACCGTAATTGAACAAAAAGATTTACTTACGTTTACACTCTACCTTGTCGTCTCTCTTCGGGTATTTTTTCTCGTTTCTTTTTCCCTACATTTGGGGAACTAAAGCAACTAATTTTGTCGGATTTTTAACTGAGGAGCTAAGATAAAAGCAAATCCAGCAAAAATTGATTACAAAAAAGTCCTTGATTTTTAAGCTACACAGCAGCATTACGCGATAACGAAGTATCGTAACTAGACTCAAGTTAGACCAATAACTTACGTGCGAGCCTAAACTGCTATTATTTGACAGCGACAAACTGTTTTGCGACAATTGACATATATTACTCCTGACGGACAATCAATCTCAATATCAAAGGATCTTAAATTTTTAGTAGAACGGCATGGCCAGCTACCTCTGACATATGATGCCGATTACTCGAGTGTTCCACACTACCTTGAAGACTTTTCCTATCCACTGAGTAACACACACCTACACGCCAAAGAAACACCTTGCAGGGCATGTTTTCAAATATCTTGTATAGTGGTTGAGAGATCAACTTTTACTTTCTACGTAGAAAGCTCTTTTGAGTTATTCATCGTTCCCTGGAAGGAAAAGAAACCACATAAAATAAAGAGGACAAGTAACCTTTCCAAAATAGCGTTTCCTTGTTGTACCCTTGAGATCCAAACATAAATTTTCATCATCGTTTGCCATACATTTCTTATTATGCTTGTTGTGAGAATAAGGCCATGAATTGCCCTATGTCCTCTGGTTTCCATGTTACTTTGTTCTCATCACGTGTCCACTCGACTATTTATACGTAGTAGAAGGAGAAATTAAAAATTAGTAGCTCATGTGATTGAACCTTGAATGTAAGAATAAGCTCTGCGAATGACGCCGTACTTGGATTTTGACTTCTCTCGTGGGAAAATTCAGGCTTTCTTTAACACCCTTGTTGGTATATTGTCTTTACTCCTTAGCAACTTTTCGTACACCTTTTTAGCTTAGAATTCTAGCTCAGTTTGAGTAGAAAATGCCATTCATCTGATTATATATAGGTGATAGTAACTTAGCTGTCAATCCATGTCGATCGTCCATGAAGTCACAATTTAGATCCGGCAAAACAAAAACAAGATCGACAATGGTTTCTAATGGCTATCCTTCTGCATTTGTATGAAAACTCGCAAAGACAACAAGGGCAACAACCAACAAAGAGCCCGCGCAGGAATTTAAATCTACTGCCGTTCTCCCTTGGTGTATCAGAGGTTCTTCGCCGCTGCCTACAACATCAAGGCATACGGACCGTTTTTAGGTCGGACACAACACTTAGGTCTCACTTACTACGACCTAAAGCAAGACGGTGTCGTTTACAAGATCCCATGAAAATGCGGCAAAGTGTATATCGGTAAAACTGGAAGATCAATGCGAGAAAGGATGAAAGAACATGACGAAGACATACGGTTTGCTTGTACTCAGACCTCTGCGGTTGCGGAGCATGCTAACGAAACGGGGCATATTCCTATTTGGAGCAATGTTAAGTTTATTGATCGTGACCCCCACTGGTACACACCTAGGATTAAAGGGGCTATCCATATAAGACTTCATCCCAACAACATCAATAGGGAAAGCGGAATCGAAATTCCCCGAGCTTGGATACCCACGATCAAACAACAAAACAGCCGATTTATGAAGACCTCAGAATATGACTTCATTGGAGAGTTATGGAGAAAATAATATTTAAACATCGTTACATAACGACAAAGTAAACGGCAAGTTGGAGAAGACGAGGAGGAATGGAATATATAAGTAGGGAGATTTCAAGGAAATTCCCATACAGAAATCAGTTTTTTTTTAAATAAGAACTCTTTTCATAAGAACGTTCAGGCTGAGACCAACCAAAATTTTAAAGACATCCTAGGAACATATTAGGCTGAGAGTCAGTTGAGAACCGTCTTTGTTTTGCTAATTTGTGAGAAGTATAAGTATAGGTAAAAGAAATTCAAAACTTTGGTATAATTTGAAAATTAATTCTAGTATTAAGGGATATTTTTTAACTTTAACAATGCGGGTTTCTCCACGATACACTGAAGCGAAACTCAGTTTGTAGTCGAACTTAATTGATTCATTTTACAATAATACAAGTGCAAAAATTTCAGCACGCTCATTGGCTGAGAACACGCCAATTAATCCCAAATAGTGCAGAAAGTTGAAGTTTAGTACAAAAAGCTAAAATTGAGTGCAGAAAGTTGAAACAAAATTGATTGACAGGTAAGTCGCGACAGCGCAGCAAAACAAAATGGCGGAGAAATGGTTAGGAGAAAGTTCAATACAACGTTTTGATTCAAAGTTTGAGTGAGAATGCTAAAAACAAAAAACCTAGCCAGGGGGTAACTAGCGGTTAAAATTCTGGCCTCCCAAAATGGATATGAAAGTATGAACCGGAGCCCCTGAGTAATATTCTCGAGGAGTTTTACGGAACAATTCGTTGCGTAAGCAACATGATCTCGAGACCGAAATTACGATTATCGTTATTTCTAAATTGGCACCAAATTTATGGATATAGTAATTTCGTGGCACTCTTTACCAATCCTCTTTACACGTGTTAAATAAAGAGAAGGACTCGGTTCCACTGTCTTACAACATTCAAGATGGCGGAGGAAAGGGGTAAATGTGCGTTCAGTTGTGATCAGCATGATCTCGACAACAAAATAACGATTATCGTTATTTCTAAATTGGCCCTGAAATAACGAATATCATAATTTCAGTGCATGTCTGAGACCTTCGGGCTCGAAGCTTGGGAACTAGTATTCAGGGAAAGATAAAATGGCGGCTTACGGCGGCGAAGGAAATCTCAGGAGTTTAATATTTAGCGTGAAAAGGCTTGGGTGTTGTGATCTGGTTCTCAAGTAAAAAAAAATCACGGTCTGCAATGGCCCTACCACCTTTTGAACAACAAGAAAACATTGAAACGGTGGTAAAAAGCAGCAAGTTTCGAAGTCTAAACGAAAGATGGGTAAGCTGAGTTTCAGTCAAATATCATGACATTTGGGATGTAATTTCGATACCGAATAAATAGTTCTACATGGTTATACACGCATAGGATTCTGTTGTGTTCACGTGAAGGCCATTTCAGCCATTCCTGCCACTTGTAAGTGGTAGGAAATAAAAGATATGTATAGTTGTTTCGTATTGAAGCCCTGTGAAATCAAAAATTTGATTTATTTCTTCTTTGTTTTAGGTGGTCATTATCCATTACTTTTGGAAGTCGATGCTGATGAGAAAGAAAAGATGTTTATGATTATTTCTTCTCTCGAACATTTTACTATTTAGGTACCAAATAATCTTGATACTGAAGACCATTGCATCCTATTATGAAAAATGTACCCCTGATTGCTTTGTCAACATGTATGATGTAATATACCTTGAGATTTGTGGGATTTTCACATGTAAACTAGAAATACCTGTAGAGGGTAATGATGTACTAATGCAAAGTGTTTTGGTACAAAGTCTGCTTTGCTGTAATCTACCTGAAGGTGCTTTTTATATGCTAGTAACACTTGCACAGCCCAGTCAAAATGTTCTTTAGTAGTAGTCAAGCTGGCTGTTGTAATTATAGGCAGCAGAGGCCAAACCTCATCCTGAAAAGCAGTCTGAAAGGTGTGAAGTCAGTGGAAGATACTTCATTGTAGGTGGCCAAATTGCAGGCTGTCAGCCCATTTTGAGTGAGTAGTTAAACTCAAGATCGGCTATTTTAACTAATTTTATTGAGAGCCAAATCCTGCAAGGCTTATATTCTGTATTAATTTGAAGTGTTACTTTTATGTTTCTTATTTTGCAGTAAGTGGGCTTGTAGTGGCCATTTTTCTCTCAAACATTTTTTTCAGCTTAGTCAAAACGTTTTTTAGAAGTAGGCAAGCTGGCTATAGTAACAGAAGGTAGAGACCAAACCTTGTCCAGACTAGACGCCTAACAAATGTTCTGTGTGGAAAGCCAAATCCCTGGTTACCGGCACATTTTGACTAGGCTATTTGTTATTTAGCTACTCTTATTATTAAAGATTACTGCATTCCTTTTTAATAATTTGCTGCCAATTGTATGCTGTATATAGCTTATGATTTGTGTGATTTTCAAGAGTAAATTAGAAATACCTGAAGATGGTAATGATGTACTAGATAACGTACTTGATGCAAAGCAATTTTGGCACAAAGTGTATGCCTTGTCCTCAGGTGATTTTAACATGCTAATAAGATTTGTTATTCAAATAATATACATCAGCTGGAATGGGAATATTGAAAGAAAAATAATAATATTTAACCATAACAAGTTTTGGTTTTATGTCCAAATTAAGCACTTAGTTGAAGATCACTGCACTGATCAGGCCCCGAAGGCCAAAAAAGAGCTGTCTGCTGTTAGTTTAATTTTTGTCATTTCTATTGATTTATTTTATTTATCAATGTTTCTTTGAGTTATAATTCATTGACCTCTTTCAATAGTGCAGGTTCGCTCGTGTAACCTAATCCCACATGTATGTATGTACAATCTCAGTGGAAATTTTGAGTGGCAGGCAAGCTGGCAATAGTAATAGGCAGCAGAGGCCAAATCTTGTCCTGAATAGAAGTCTGACATGTGTGAAATTGGCAGCTATTTCATTGTAGGTGGCCAAATTGTTGGCTGCAGCACATTTTGACCTGGCTGATTGTGTGTGTGTTATGTATGTGTTCTTCTTTTTAGGTGTTAAACAGGTCAAAGTACCGAAAAAAAACCTCTGTGATAACTTGGTAGTCTAAGATGTAAAAATTTTTAATAATAAGGTAAAGCTTGATCATTCTTAAGAGTTTGCATCTGTTCTAAAAGTTTTGGGGAGAGTTAGGGGAGCATTATTTATACAAATGTATTTAAAAAGTAACAAAAAAATAAAAAGAACTAGGGCAAAATCCCAATTTGCTTTAAAAGTTTATTTTATTAAGAGCATAATTCTGGATATAGCTTGGGATTTGTGTGATTTTCACAAATTGTTAGGTTGTTATGTAAACTTAATTTACAGGATCCTTGTTAGTTTACAGCTTCAAGAACAAGTACATAATTGCAGGAAAAGCTTGAAGCTTGAAAAATTGACTGATGAAACTGGAACAGATGTCATGAGATTTGTACAATAGGTTGGCCTGGGAGGGACCAAGAATTAAAGAATTCATTGATTCTCTTACACCTTTTGTCTGCATAGTGTGCTTCTGTAGAGCTTAGTTATTGCTGTAGAAAACGTTTTTGGAGGGCCCTTGAGATCACTCACTTTTGAGCTAGTTGCCCCTAGGGAAGAGGATATCTGTACTTATTATCTCCCTTGGGGGGGGTGAAGGGTTAAAGACTGATTCTTCTCCAGTAGCCACAAGTACCCCTGCATATGGAAATTTTGAACACTATTAAAGGGCTAGTACCCTCATTTCATACTTGAATTTCTAGTTTAGTGTAAGTTATGACAAATAATGAATGTAAATTCATCTTGGTTGTACAGGTTATATCCAGCAGTCCTTAAAAAAAAATAAAAAGGTATTTTTCTGAATTAAAAAAAAAGTGTTCTTGCTTCAAAGTAAATGCATGATATGTCATTCAATTAATGCTCTAGCAGAGTTTTTGTTTGAAATGCCAAAATCAACTTCATGAGTAAGGACAAAAAAAAAAGGCAATAAGCAAATGTTCCTCTGTATCCTTTATGTCAATTTGGGCTGAAAAACAGGTTTTTTTCCTTTTGCAAAAATTAGCTTAATTCACGACCAAAAACGATGCAAACAAGCTGAAACGCTATGTTTTCAGCAAAACAGCGATAGAATCTGCGAAAAAAAAATGGAGACAAGCTAACACACAGTGTTCTCAGTAAAATTTGGGCAAACAAAACCTTAAAAACCCAAAAAAAAAACAATTGCGCTGACTTACCCATTTTTTGCCAAGATAACTGCCAAAACACTGAAAACTAGCTTGAAACTACATGTTTTTCACAAGATCGCGACGAAATCTGTCTAAAAACTCCAAAATACGGCAGAAATGTACGATTTTTGCAAAATTTTTCGCTAAAGTTGACAAAAACACTAAATTCGACTGAAAAACACGTTTGTTTTTTTTGCAAAAATAAGCTTATTTCAGTTTTAAAAACGCTGCAAAAAATGTTCTCAGCAAAATAGTTTAAGAGTCTGTGGGAAAACACAAAAACCAAGCTTAAACTAAGTGTAAATTGATAAAAAGGCCCGAATTGCGCATTTTGGCAGTTATTTTGGCAAAAAATGGTATATTTTGATTTCAAGTAGTTGTTAAAGTTTAGAGCCAAACACAATACCAAAAAGAAATTGGATGTTTTCAGAAAAAACTGTGACCCTCAGCCTAATCATAATCCCACCCTACCCAAGCCCTAACTCTAGCTGCGAGCTATCCTAACCCTAACCCTAACCCCGGGTTAGGGTTAGGGCTCGGGTTAAGAACGGAACTTTTCACTCCAGTCAAAATGATGCAACTGGTTAACATGGTCCAACCAGCCAAAACAAGATAAAATGGTTTAAACGGTGAAAAGATTTTAAATACGTGACATGGTCCAATCGGAAGAAACGATCTCACTTAGTAAAATGGTGCGACTGGTTAACATGATCCAACTTGATAAAATGATGCCAATATCTAAAATGGACAAACTGGTTTAAATAATCCAACCAGTTGAAATGGTCTAACTGGATAATGCATGTGTAACCAGTGAAATTGGTTCAAATAATTCAGGTAAGAATGGTAACATTAGTTAAAAAGATCCAGCATATTACAGTGGTTCAACTGGTAAAAATAATCATCCAACTACTAAAAGTTACCAATCAAAATTAATCCAACCGCTTCAAATAATCTAACTGGTCAAAATTCTTCAGGTGGTTATTTAAGTGAAAAAGGTGACAAAATCTTCTCAAAAATATTTTTGAAGAGGCTTACACCCTTACCCTAAACACTAACCCTACCCCCAAACCCTAACCCCAAACCTTCACCCTAGCCCTAACCTCAACCGCAGACCCTCTAACCCTAACACTAAGCCTAAACCCTAGCCCTAACCCTAGCCCCACACCATAACCCTAAAACCTAACCCTAAACCCTAAACCCTAACCTATAGCCCTTAACCTAGACCTAACCCTAACCCTAACCCTAACCCTAACCCCAACCTTCTCTATCTATCCTGTAAGTGTACCAGTCGGCCTATCGTTTGTTTTTCAGTAAACTTTCAAGTAGTTACTGAAATTTACAAACACAATACCAAAAACCCTGCAATTGAATGCTTGTAGAAAAATATTAACGCCAATCCTAAGCATAGCCTCATCCTAGCCTTAACCCTAATTCTAACACTAAACCCCGCTAACTCTAAGCATAATTTTACCCTAGCCCTAACCCTGATTGTAACACTAAACCCCTCTGACCCGAAGCAACCCAAACTCTAACCCTAACCAGGTAATGGGCTCCTGCCCTAACCCTATCCTCAACCCTGACTTAAACCCTTTACCATAGCTTAGGATTGGTTTGGGGTTTGGGTTAGGTTTAGGATAGCACAGAGTTAGAGTGAGCACAGGACGAAATAGCATGATTCCGTAATTCGGAAAAATGAAACTCTATGTTTCCACATCATTCACTTCTTCCTTGGACCTGTTATGTTTCTGTTATGATTCCTGAACGGAAATATGACGACACGTTTCCGTTGCATTTCTGTCAACGGAATATTATCATCGCCTGTTTCCGTTACGTTTCCTTGTACGGATTCAAACTTTTACCGTCAAGTAAAACATATATTTATAAAGTGCTGTACAGTTCTTACACCACGTTACCATGAAGACGTGATCGTTCGAGGACAACAAAGGCAAATTGACGTGCATTAGGTGTGTACGTTCGTAGGAATCATAAGAAGTCCTAGAAGCTTCGATGTTTTACACTGAGCTATGTGCATGTTAATTTTGGAACTGTTTCGAAACCTTACAAAATTGAATCTTTTTAAACTTACTCTGTGCTTAGATTTTTGAGCAGCTGGATCATTTGAGCCAGTTTAGTCACTCAAACCAGCAATACAATACTAGGCTAACTGGATAGTTTTAGGGTTAGGGTTAGGATTTTCAAGTAGGCACACGCAGTTGTGTGGATATTGTGGTACATGGAGTTTAGTAGAGTGTAGATTTTAGCAGTATTTGCTAGTGTTGACATATTTATAAAATTATGGTTCCAAAGTGCGTGTCACTGTTGAGAACCCAAGAGAATCATGAGAAAGTCGCCGATGGATTAGCCATAAAAATAAGCCCAACTCTGAGTCAATGCCAAACCACAAGAAAGTTGTGAAACTCGCGCCAATGTAAAAAAAAAAAATAACAACTGAGGTTCGAAGTATGGGTCGCTAACATCCTATGAAAATCATGGGAAAGTCGAGGAGATTGGTCATGGTACCAACCAATGCCACTTTCCCATGAAAATCAAGAAACCTGTGGTAACTAGCCAACATATGCTAGAATGACAATCTTTAATAAAATTCATATCTAATAAGGATGTGTGAAATGGCCAATATCGCTCTTGGCCGAGATACTGGTTTGCCGTGTTTTGGCAGTTATTTTGGCGAATATGGTTAAAATCAAATCTGTGTAAAAACAGTAAAATCAACGAGTTATTGAGGTTCGTCAACATAGGGAGGGTCCTCTTAGTCTAGAGAAAAACTTTTGCCCACGGCTAAAGGCGTTAAATTAATAAATTGATATATCTGGGCGGCATATCAAACAGCAACACTAAACTTCTCCTTTCTCACAGCTTTTTCCCCTTTAACATCTTTGTTCATTCCATTTTTTTTAAAGTAAAAACTCGTTTTGGAGGCATAAAGGTCCCTAAAGCAACGTTTCAAGATTTTATGGCGATCTTGTGAAAAACATGTAGTTTCAGCTAGTTTAGAGGGTTTTGGCAGCTATTTACACAAAGAGTGGGTAAAATCAGCCCAATTTGTCGTGTTTCTGACGGTTTTTACGCGTTTTTTCCCCAAATTTTACTGAGAAAACTGCGTTTTAGCTGGAATAAGTGTTTTCACATGGATTGTATCCCTATTTTGTTAAAGACATCGTGCTTTTGAAAGTAAAGTAGGCTGATTTTTGCAAAAAAAAAAAAAAGTGTTTTTCAGGTCGAATTGAGCGCTTTTGTCAACTTTTGCGTAAAATTTGGCAAAAACTCGTGCGTTCTGCCGGATTTTGGTGTTTTTAGATAGATTTCATTGCAATTTTACGAAATACATGTAGTTTCAGCT
Organism: Pocillopora damicornis; assembly: GCF_964200805.1. Lineage (NCBI taxonomy): Eukaryota > Metazoa > Cnidaria > Anthozoa > Scleractinia > Pocilloporidae > Pocillopora > Pocillopora damicornis. The sequence continues at coordinate 11,991,937 of NC_142682.1, forward strand.
AGTTTGCAGCGTTTTGGGCTTGAGACCGGCAAGAGTGATGGTAGACACTCTTAGCAGAGATAATTGTGCTAGCAGATATTAAAATTTCACCTGTAAAGACAATAAATTAATTGAACACAAGAAAAAAGAAACTTGATAAAAAAAATTAGAATAATGGCGGGGAGAAAAGAGGGCTGCACTAAAGATTATGTACTTGTGTTCTTGAAGCTGAAAATTAACAAGTTTCCTAACAATTTTTGAAAATCACACAAATCCCAAGCTATATCCAGGGTTTTCTCTTAATAAAATTAACTCTTAAAACAAATTGGGATGTTACCTTGGGCCTTTTTTTTTACTTTTTATGTACATTATTTATGTATAAATAATGCTCCCCTGACCCTCCCCCAAATTTCCAGAACAAATGGAAACTCTTAAGAATGATCAAGCTTTACCTTATTATTTAAAATTTTTACATCTTGAATTATCAAGTTATCACAGAGGATTTCTTGGTACTTTAACCTGTTTAACACCCTAAAAGAAGTGCACATATATACTACACACAATCAGCCCAGTCAAAATGTGCCACAGCTGACAATTTGGCTGCCTGCCACAATATAGCTGCCGCTAACTTCACACTTTTCACACTTCCATTCAAGACAAGGTTCAGCCTCTGCTGCCTATTACTATCACCAGCTTGCCTTCCACTCAAAAAAATTTTGACTGAGCTCATCCATACATACATACATAAGTGGGAGATTAGGTTACATGAGCAAACCTGCACTATTGAAAGAGATCAATGAATTACAATTCAAAGAAACATTGATAAATAAAATAAATCAATAGAAATGACAAAAATCAAACTAACAGCAGACAGTACTCTTTCAGCCTTCTGGACCTGAGCAGTGCAGTGATCTTCAACTAAGTGCTTAATTTGGACATAAAACCAGAACTTGGTATAGCTAAATATTATTATTTTTCTTTTAATATTCCCACTCCAGCTGATGTGTATTATTTGAATTACAAGTCTTATTAGCATGCAAAATCACCTATGGACAAGGCACACACTTTGGACATAAAACCAGAACTTGGTATAGCTAAATATTATTATTTTTCTTTTAATATTCCCACTCCAGCTGATGTGTATTATTTGAATTACAAGTCTTATTAGCATGCAAAATCACCTACAGACAAGGCACACACTTTGCACCAAAATAGCTTTGCATCAAGTACATTATCTAGTACATCATTACCATCTTCAGGTATTTCTAATTTACTTGTGAAAATCACACAAATCATAAGCTATATACAGCATACAATCAACAGCAAATTATTAGAAAGGAATGCAGTAAATTTTAATAAGAATATTACTAAGTAGTTAAATAACAAATAGCCCAGTAAAATTGTGCCCGTTGCTGGGAATTTGGTTCTCAATAAAATTAGCTAAAATAGCCTATCTTGAGTTTTACTGCTCACTCAAAATGGGCTGGCAGCTTACAATTTGGCCGCCTACAATGAAGTACCTTCCGCTAACTTCACATTTTTCAGACTGCTTTTCAGGAAGAGGTTTGGCCAGCTTTTCTACTACTCAAAAACATTTTGACTGGGCTGTGCAAGTCTTACTAGCATATAAAAAGCACCTTCAGGTAGATTACAGCAAAGCAGACTTTGTACCAAATGCTCTGCATTAAGTACATCATTACCCTCTTCAAGTATTTCTAGTTTACTTGTGAAAATCCCACAAATCACAAGGTATATTACATTATACATTCCAATTGACAAAGCAATCAAGGGTAATTTTTTCATAATGGATGCAATGATCTTCAGTATCAAGATTATTTGGTACCTAAATAGTAAAATGTTCGAGAGAAGAAATAATCATAAACATTTTTTCGTTCTCATCAGCATCGACTTCCAAAAGTAATGGATAATGACCACCTAAAACAAAGAAGAAATAAATCAAATTTTTGATTTCACAGGGCTTCAATTACAAACAACTATACATATCTTTTATTTCCTACCACTTACAAGTGGCAGGAATGGCTGAAATGGCCTTCACGTGAACACAACAGAATCCTATGCGTGTATAACCATGTAGAACTATTTATTCGGTATCGAAATTACATCCCAAATGTCATGATATTTGACTGAAACTCAGCTTACCCATCTTTCGTTTAGACTTCGAAACTTGCTGCTTTTTACCACCGTTTCAATGTTTTCTTGTTGTTCAAAAGGTGGTAGGGCCATTGCAGACCGTGATTTTTTTTTACTTGAGAACCAGATCACAACACCCAAGCCTTTTCACGCTAAATATTAAACTCCTGAGATTTCCTTCGCCGCCGTAAGCCGCCATTTTATCTTTCCCTGAATACTAGTTCCCAAGCTTCGAGCCCGAAGGTCTCAGACATGCACTGAAATTATGATATTCGTTATTTCAGGGCCAATTTAGAAATAACGGTAATCGTTATTTTGGTGTCGAGATCATGCTGATCACAACTGAACGCACATTTACCCCTTTCCTCCGCCATCTTGAATGTTGTAAGACAGTGGAACCGAGTCCTTCTCTTTATTTAACACGTTTAAAGAGGATTGGTAAAGAGTGCCACGAAATTACTATATCCATAAATTTGGTGCCAATTTAGAAATAACGATAATCGTAATTTCGGTCTCGAGATCATGTTGAAATTACTATATCCATAAATTTGGTGCCAATTTAGAAATAACGATAATCGTAATTTCGGTCTCGAGATCATGTTGTGCGTAAGACGGGGAAGATTGCGAACGTGATAGCTACGCGGCGGATACCTAACGGAGAAAGAATATAAACGCTAAATTATTCTCGAGAGAGGTTTTGAAAGTTTTAAGTAAGTTTTTGCGGGAAAAGATCGACAACTTCGGCAACAAGACAAAGCAAGCGGCCCAACCGGCGATCCATGCTACGGAATAAGAACAGCCAAAGAGGAAAACAGAGTCATATTTTTGCTTGTATATTGTTAACTAGTAATCACATGACTTTTCCCGTGTAATTTGAGATAATAGGAACTCGTATATTTTTCGAAGCCTACAAACTGCCCTTGCTCTACAGGCTCGTGCAATATGGTTAGCCTTTGAAAATTGACTCGTGTTAATTTGTCCTAAATTGCAGGAGAAATCACGTTATTACCTGTACATGCTTTACCGCACAACTTTAAAAACATGTTAAGAACGTTTTCAAGCTCAACGGCGAGAAAAAAAAAAATAAGAACGTTCTGCCTTAACTCCCAAATTAGACGTAAATAGACTATTTCCTCACAACAGGATACGATATCAACTAATCTAAGTTGTAAAATAAGGTCGTAAAGAGAATGAGATGATAAACTAGCTTTCATGTTTTCACTGAATAGCTTACAATATATATTATTTCCATTCATATTCCCAACATCAAGATAACAAAGTTCCTAAAATAATGTTGAATGTAATATACTTTCACTTCTATCAAATTTTTCGCCGTACTTTTCTGCTATAAACGAATGTAAACCTTTTAGGTTTCACACTTACAAGAACTGGACTGATATTCTCTTGCCACGAGTCATCCGCAATTTCATCAAATTTGGAGGGCCACGCGGCACGCAAAAAAACTGCCTTCAGCTCTGGTGAGATCACAAGGACTACAAAACCTCTGCTCAGTTCAACAGAGAGACCTTGAAGAGGTGTCAATAAGCCGAGGAGGAATAAGGACAAGTTGGGTTGGAGAAGGCCAAAACAATCAACTTGAAAATTGCATAATTAATTTTTCAAGAGGCAAAACGTGACGATTCTCTTTGCAGAAGACCCTGTCTCGACCCCTGAATAAATTCGACTCCGAAAAGAATCCCGAGAGATAAATTTCATGTGTTATCGAACATTTAGGAATCTATCTTGTACTTATTTATGGACTGGAGATACAAACAAGCACCTCTTTTTGAGGATTCCTTTAAGTCAGATTAGTTCCGAATGAGCCAGAGTAAAACAGAATTTTCAGTCTGCCTTTCATCTTTTCGCATTCCATGGATGGAAGATACTATCAGCATGAATATCGTAAAACGGAAAAGAGTTCAAGTCCAAGTTCATGTGAAATTGGTCCCACGTCGCCAATGATTGCTAAGTCATAGACAAGCATCCCTTATTGATGTTTGTTATAATTCAGTTGATTTCTGAGTTGACTAGTGGAAAACAGACTGTTCACATTCTGTCTTCTATCTTTTCACAATTTTTTTGAAAAGCTGAAACAGTGAAATTAGGTATCCATGAATTGGAACCTCTATTCCCCGCCCCCTTTCCCATGAGACATCTCACTTCCGCCCAGACAGAAAATCGGGCCGGTGTTATGTGTTTCCGCACTCTAGCAGTCACTATTCCATGCTACAAGAGACTTCGATGTATGAGCATCCAAACGAAACAATCAAACACTACTTCTCGGTGATTTGTTTGTCATTAAGTTTCGTGTCAGGAAACGTTTTGAGAAGAGGAGAAGAATCCCGAAAACTCCCGGAAAACTCTTGCTGCGCAAATGTAATTCTTTAGATTTTTGATTGGATTAACATTAGATTGGGATTACAAGTGTAATGTATTTAGGCGGTAAAGGTGGCTTTAATTTCCAGTTTGCATTATACCGTGAGCCAAGCCCAGCCGAAGCTTCAAGAAAATTCCTCGTTCTTTTGTGGCCCGTCATGCTGTACTAGGTTGGTTCCTTTAAAACCCTAACGTACTGTCTGCCCTTGATAAGCACTTTTAACAAGTAATTTTTTCCAGAGTAAGTCCGACAGTTTGTAACGAGGTGATCAAAAGTTCTTCATGTAATTTCGAGCCTCAATGGTCGATGAAATGAAAGCTATAGAAATGTTGCTATTTGAATTTTTTGTATTTATATTAATCTGAGTAAGAGGCCTTCTTTACAGTAAAGCTCGATTTCGTAAAAAACGTAATTGGGACTTCCAAACCAATAGAGACGCTGTTGAGTAAAACATCTGCACTATGACTAGAAGAAATGACTATTAGGCGATTTCCCATGATTATGTCAATTTATTTTTTCGCTTGAAGTTCTGAGAAGGTTATATTTACATTAATTCTCAGTGTTACATTCAATCATAAAAAAGTGAAACGGGTATGCCCTGGAGTACAGTTACGTGATCTGCAAGGTAATAAAGGAAAAAAAAATAGTTTAAGGCGATTATAGCCTTAAGCTATTTCTCACGCGAGGTAAACTAAGCAGAAAAAGGAAATAGTTCTAACAAGATGTCGTAAAACTGGCGTTGCTCAATAACTCCAGCTGGATATGGATAAATACGTGTGAAAGAGGATGTTATGAGGATATTACAATGAATGACAGAAGCCTACTCGGAGAAAAAGAACTCCGAGTGCTCCTGGTAGGAGTCGGACCTACGACCTTCCGATTAGGACTTCAGATACTCTACTACTGGCCTTTTAATTAGGCCCATAGTGACAAGCTTCCTGAATACTGCTGGGATAGGAATGTCGATAGGTGATGCCTATGCACAATGATAATGTAAATGAAGGTGCTGAATTGTAAGCCAGGTGTTTTAAGCATAAATTATATGCAATTGTTTCAAATATTTTTGAATATTGACAATCATCATCACTTATCACTCATGGTATCTTCGTTTACGAGGTAACTACTAAAAACAGGGCCTAGTTGTATAAAGGACGGATAACACTATCCGACGGATAATTGCTATCCAGCGGATAACTGTTAACAAAATCTACCGTGCTATTCACCGGAGAGCGATTTATCCAGTGGATAGCATTATCCGACATTCGAACAGCCGGGGCCAGATGAATAAAAGGAGGATAACCATGGTTGCCACGGTTTTCAAAACTCGTGGATGTTTCCTTGTAAAATTTCTATGACTTGGTGAATCAACCGTCTCATAAATTAGTCCTGATAATGAGGTTCAACGTTCCCTTCGAGCCGTTCTCTCTACCCATGTGTTTTTACTTTCAACCACACGCATATAGCGTAAATGAATCGATAGCTCCTGGAAAATAGGATTTTTTTTCATTCTCTGCTATCTGACCTGCCAAATATGCTATGAAAGGATAGGTAGGCAATGAAAGATTTTTTCCAGTTTTATATCGCCTCATCGAAACACGATAAAGCTGGACGAATTCAACAAACAAGCAAAAATGAAAAAATGCTCAAATATACGCACGAATCTGACACAAAAACCTCTCATTAACCACCAAGAAGATAAGAGGCAATCCAGGTATTGGGGAGTGTTCTACCCCTTCTACGCGCTCCGATTGTCTCGTTCGAACCAAGCGCTCGGTCTCGGCTTGAAACCGAAAACAATCGTTTTGGTGCCTAGTCTCTTTCGCAGCCATTGTTTGGTCTCTTCACGCAACGCGCTCTCTCTCCCACCACCACTCAAATGAACTAAAAATAATTGAAGTACTCTTGTGTGTCGATAAATCTAGATCTGTTCCCTTGTATTTCAACCCATGGATAAGTAAGCATTAGGAATTACACACGACAAAATACGCATTGCTTTTGGTTGAATTTATTTGGTTTGAATGCTTTCAGGTTACATTATTATAATTTTTAATAAGTACTACGAAAATATGTTTAATCCTGTTAATGTGTCTGAAAATAGGATCGGGATATGAAGAGCCAGCAAGCACATGACTGCCAAGATTTTCAGTGAGTCCCCCACCACACGATCAAATTCTTTGAAGTAGGTGATGACCATCAAAAACCTACATTTATACAGTTATACAAGCCAGAAACTGAAGTTTCTGGCTTGAATAACTTGTTCTTTGGAGGAGATCTGGAAGTTCTAAAAATATTCATCTTGTTATCGAAATTTTTAACACTGCATTACATATTTATCGCACTCCCTATACGAAAAACGTATTTACAAATTGTCGACCCCAACCTTCCCTGCTTCCTCACAAGGACTAATTTACCTTTCTAAATCGTGATCAGTAGTCTGTCTTTCAGTGAAAGAGCATTTCTCTGGTCTCTCTGTAAAAACAAAAGAAATGTGTAAGTTGGCAGCATAGTAAATAACTCATTCTGTTAAAATTGTTAATTACCGTGCCTCATCCAAGAATAGGTTTCTTTTACACACACTCTCACTTTGGGGTACTTACTTAAACCCGGCAGCCGATGATTCAACTAATAATAATAATAATAATAATAAATGCTCTAGTTAAACTGAAAAAACGGATCAGCGAATTCATCAAAAAGAACGCTGATATAAACCGGTAATCAGTACATAAAAATACTGTTAAAAATACAATTCACCATCGATACAAGTTAAGATTGAATTAAAAATTGCCAAATTTAGACTATCATTAAGACTAAGACTATCACTTTGCTGGTCATAAAGAAAAATTTAACGGCAATCTGCAAAGACAAGTCAACAATTTCGAGATTTTCTGCCCAGTAAACAATGTCATATACTAGATCTCTCACAGATTTCGTTCATCATACATATTTAGGTGTTCCACGTATACATAATCATTGAAGTTGGCTTGAACTCAATATCATTTTTTGTCTGTTTTGTTATTAATAGAATTTTGTGACCCCCATCTCATTCGATGCTCTTTTTAGTTCATAATTCTTGCTATCCTAATATTACAATACAGTAATATGTTTTAATTTTTTTACTCATATGGTCAGAGCTCAAATGCAGCCGTGATATGTGAATTGAAAACCTAATTTGAGCCGCGATCCTCTTGTTTTGTGGACCGTGTTCTTGAATTATGATTTGATAATATAATCTCAAACATTAATTGACTCATTCAAAATTAATTTCCGGCAATAGACTCCTGTTACAGGTTAATGGAATCATCGATTGAGGATTTTTTCAGTATTTGAATCACGAAGGGCCCTGTTATCCTGTAGTTCTCTTTGCAAAAAAAATGAAGAGGAAACACGGAGAAGACTTTTCCAAAAGAAAAAAGACAATCTCAGTTGCGTTTTGCTCTAGAACTACAACTTGGTAAGTGAAAAATTTAGAATTGGCAAACATACATGACTTATAGCTGTCGGGGTGTCATTTGGGGTAAATTTGGCTGGTGTCCAGACCGACCCTGTCGCCGAAATGTTCAAGAAGTTCTTACTGCAGATTCGAAGGGCTTCAAAACGACCGGTCATTTAACATTTTCGCGGGATTGAGTCCTCGACAGCAGAGCTTTTATGGAATATTTTTCGATAAACTTGAAGGAAAACTATCTGACTTTCGTTAAAGAGAGTCTCGAAGCGGGAAGACGTGGTTTAGTCTAAGAATCGAGCGATTTTCGAGAGTGAGTCAGTCCGTTGATTTAACGAAGCCTTCTTCCCTTCTTCACCTTAGTACAGTCAATAGTGAGATAAAAGCTCAGCTAAAACTCGACGAAATGGCCAAAAAATTGCTTCCAGAGAACAAAAATAACATTATCAACACTATGTGAAGGTTAGAGTATATTTGCTTCATTATTTTACGGAGTTACAAAGCGGAGCCTAAGCTCCCATTCAAAGCTTTATAATATTATCCTCAGATTTAAATATGTGTTTTATCACAAATGGCTATTGTCAACTCTGCACGCGTGGTTCGGCCATGTTGACTTGCGTGTTAAGTGCAATGGCAGTGAACAGCGAAGATTCTGACAAATAAGTTCGAGTTTTGGTTTCGTTTGTTCTCTTGGCAGAATTTAAGATACGATCAAACCGCGCACGGATATCTTGACGATGTAATGTTGTTGCTTTGAACTTTTTATCGATACATTTCGCACACGATGAGGATGGGCAATCATATTGCCGAGCACAGCTTTTTTTTCGTATTAAATAAGTTAAGGTCATCACCATAAGATTCAAACTTCTGTTGTTGAAAATAAATCACATGGAATTCCCTTGCGTTTTCGAAGTCGAGGTCGCTTCAAAACAGAACAGACCTTGTGCACTGTGAACTCGTCTGAGGAATTTCGGACTTACATAAGTTAACTGGAGTAATCTGTGATGGACGTTTTCTCGTTAACTTAAAATGAAATACGTGATTTGTGGAATTGCTTAAACTACAAACAAGAATCGGACTCTTCACCGCTCCCCCGCCCCCCTTCCAATACTATTGGGATACGGAGAACTATTTATTTCTATTTCTATTCAAGGAACAAAATACTTATTCTTTTGTTTCTCAGTTTTCGATGATTTATTTCATAACTTTGTTCATGAAAATTGAAAATGTTGATATTCTCTTGCCTCGTTGAACACTTAAACTCGGACAGTATTCTTTTCCGCCTGGGAATATTTCAGATTACCGGCCGCAGGAAAATGTCTGAAAATCTGCCATGGGCTAAAATTTCATCAAAGGGTTGCATAAATAACCCTAATCCATTAATCTGCACTAGACGCCGGAAAAAGCTCAATCTAACCAAATTATAGTGCCATTGGCTTATTAAGTAGTGAAATTGTGGTCGAATGTCATAGAATGCGCACAGACATGATCTCACATTTGATGCCATAGGAAAGTTTGATGTAAGAATTGGTTATTCTCATGCAGAATGATAATAAATGCAAGCCCTCTAACGCGCAGGATCAATTTCACTGGTATGATTCTTGTTTTTTGCCTTTCTCTTATAAATAATCTCCTCTTCATCCTCCATACAATCGCTGTATCTTATTATTCCTTCGTTTTCTTCTTCCTGGATTGTGGCTACTCAGTAAGAAAACGTGTCTTTTGCTCGTTATACTGAACGTTAGTTAGCGCACCGGCAGATTCAGAGAGTTTTTTTGTTCTTTAAATAAAGGTGATATAGCTTAAAATCCCCCCCTGGCCGCTCATCACTCCGTTTTTCTTTTATCTATGCATTTATTTGTTTCCACAGTATCAAAAATTGTTAAATACCTATGAAAAATACTTTGTCGCTGGTTTGACGAGGCGTTTCGTCTCGGCGTAGAGACTCATCAGATACCTCTCGGAATTTTCTATCAAACTCGTTGAGCACCGCGCTCAAAGTCCGGTCCACAAACTCAAGAGGTTAGCAGTCTAGCTCTCAATCGCAGAAGGATTCCCAACCACACTTGTAACTTGTAAACGAGTTGCATATATTTTTTGTACTTATATCTGATTATTCATTTGTCAAATGGTGTCAAAACGATTAAAGCAAAATATATGATAACATGGAAAATTGCGAAAAAATTTCATTTAATTTATGAAGCGAAGATAGAGTAGGTCACGCTTCATCACCAGATATCGGCCACGGGGAAATTCTTCTTTTTTCATAAAAAATAGGAAATTGATCTAACGTTACGTTTTGATTCTCATGCTAGAGTGATTTTTAAAAGAGGGTCTGACTCGATACCTAAAATGAACATACTTCAACAACTTTCTTTTTGTATTTCGCTTTTCCAAAAAATTATATGAACTGTCAGCGACGGTTAGAAGATGTTGATACATTTGATATTGCTTAGCTTCGAAAAGTAAGAGTGCAGAGAGAAATCTAGTTGCGTTATCGAGGCAAGCTTTGTCCTAAATTTACAATAAGATAGAGTATGCCAAAGCTAATGACCTAAAAAATTATCTCCAGTCTCTAAGGAAAGGCTATCAGTATTAGACACATGTTCCATCTTAAAAATACTTAATTTCTTTAGTGTTGTAACCGAACAATTGCGCTTAAGCGGTTTTTCATATTTTCTTTGACCATTGACCCAAATAGTCAAATTTACCTGCTCATTCTTTTGTCTTTGATGGTTCAATTTGTCTCTTCTACACCAGTGTAACGAAAGGAAAGCAGTTTATTTGCCATGTAAAGATGCACATAAGATCATTGACAAGTGCATAAAGGACTGATCAACTTCATCTCACAAATATGAACTGAACACTGAAAATATTTAATTTCTTGTTATCATTTGTTTTCAATTTTCTCCTTGCCCCAGAGTTTTCTCTTTCAAATAGGTACAATAGGTGAGTGTCAACGTATGGCAGGTCTCCAAAATGTTGTTTACAAACCTTTACATTTGATGGGCTTGTAAGGGGACCGACTGCTATCTGATTCAGAAATGTTTTTCAAAAAATAAAATTTTTGGAATTCTTTTTTTAACCTTTCACTCCCTTGAGAAATTTGGAAACATCTTTTTGACAGCAAACAGGGCTGCAAATTCTTCCGAAGTTCCCTAGCCACACATTGTACTTGTCTCTACCGTATCTGACTTAAAAATTATGATGGTGGAATAGTTATTATGGGCCAGCTAAACTCTTTTTTGTTTCAATTTAGGGTTCGTTATTCCGTGGCATACAGATGACTAAGCCTCTACGACGAGCCCGTTGCAAGTGGCCTTCAGGGGGTACAACATCTGATCACCAGGTGATTGTTAGATCTATTTCTCTTAGAAGTTCTCACTAGTTCTAATACTCAAGTCTACTTGAAAATTCAGCAGAAGCAATTGTGCATCGTCTCGAATTCAGAGAAATACGGAGTATGCCCGTTCTTCTTTCGCTAATACCTCTACCGCTTGCTTGTGCAAGGTTTTTTCTTGCGCTTTTGCTTGCGCATGTACACTGACAAAAATCAGCCTCAATGATCACAGGCTCCACGCAAAGGAAATTTTCAAGGCTACGACCAATCATACCTATGTTCAGCAAAAAGGCAAGTTAAGCCCTTTACAACCCGTGGCGAGACGACACTCAATAACTGCGGTCAGAGATAATGTTTCTCTTATTCTAAATATAATTATTTTTTTCGATAACACAAATTTGACAAAAAAAGTATTGCATAATAATCGTAATGAACCTACGTATGCGTATACACGTGACAACCGTGAACAATTTTTTGAAGTTTGTGGGTTAAAATATTTTCTTCCAGTAATTCTCTTATGTAACTTATGTATATCATTGTGAAGTTTACATTCCATTTGTAAGTTTTTGAAAATATTTCCAAATCTTTCCTTGGTCATTGAAAGATGATCTGATGGAACAGTTAAACCCAAAAGCTGAACATACCTTTTGTCAGATAGACTTTTTTCCCTAAAATTTTGCATGTCAGATGAAATATTTCCTAGTTTGACATCGATGAACTGAGCACATCCTAAGAATATGAACTGAAAGTCTTTTCGACATGCAATCATTGCTTGGATTATGTGACGATGAGAATTCATAATTCACCCTCAACTCAGATCTTAGAGGGACAGAAATGATAACAAAGGAATTTTACTGACCCGAGGTCGGATTCAATATGTCGTATTTCTTTGGCAACTGAAGGAATTGACTTAGAACCGTAAGTTAGAAAACTATTTCGTGATCCAGTCACGATTGTACTAAGTAACTAAGGACTTGAGGAAAAATACTTTTAATCCCTGAATTGATTCATACCTTAACCTTATAATGAGGTATCAAGACCCCTAAAAATTAATGACTTGATTTATATCCTTTAATGTTTGTGGCTAACAAGAGAGATTTTCATTCAGTGATTACACCCTGGAGGGAAACTTCGAAAAAAGGGGCTAAATTCAGCATCGGTAGAGCGTAAGAGTGTAGAAACTGATTAAGATGTAGAAAAACTGGCTAAAAGTCACACGTGTTGCCGAGGACCGGTAGACAGTTAATTATATTAATAGTTAGAGTACTTTTGCGACTCAGAGAAGTTAAGTACCATTCTGTAAAAGGGTAAGTAAGTTTTAAGTGAAATAGAATTTACTGAACTGATGAAAGAATATGCATCGCTGTTAGTCTGCTCTTTTAAGCTTGTTTGCTAGGTGATAAAATTTTTAACTTTTGTCTTCAGGAAGGTCAGATCAATTTTGAACTCACCTTTCCAACCTGTATAACTATCGAAAACAATAGTTTTGGACATTGATTAACACATTTGACATATACTCAAAGGAATTTTGAGAAACGTGCAAATATACATAACGTCCTTTTCGCTCTTGATAGACGCACAGTAAGATATACCATTAATGAAACCAGATAGGACATTAAAGATTTGGTATATGGCGTCTGTTTACATCATAAAGAAGGGATTACGAGGACATTCTTGCAAGGAAAGTAACTATAAAAGCCTTAAGTATAGAGCAGAGTCAACCTGCTAACCGTTCAAGCTGCTACATTTTGATTAGAGAAACTATACAGTTATTGATTTTAAGTTCGATGATAAGGGGATTAGACTATTTTCGGGATAATCATTAGCCTTGCTGTTTCTTTGCTTAGCTTAATTTGCAGGTTCATATCGTAGAAACGATGCGTGGGCGTTTTTGCGGAAGCACTGCATTGGGAGCTCAGGCGTTGAGTGACTACTGATAATGTTATTTTAAAACAATTTTTGACTTAAGTGTATCGGCTTTTCTAGTTGTAAGACAACACGTCGCCTTTCTTCGTGATAGCTTAGCTAAGCTAAGTGCCCTTCTTATGAGCAGTCGGCCGACACCCTGGATAAAAAAATTAAACACATGCCAAGCATTTATTCTCCCTCTCAAAGCGTCTGAGCCTAAAAATAAGCCTTGCGTTTCTTACGGCAAGTGATCGAATAATTTCCTCGGTAGTGAATCAACGCTCGTTTGCTGTTCGATACGACGATATTTTGAGTCTAATGTAATGTAACGACTTTGATTTTTATGTTACCATAGAGAAAGCACATTAAGTAATCTATACATACTACAAGTAGGAATTACAATGTCATTTAGCCAGAAACGTTTCACGTGTGCCTGAAAAGAGTTTAATGCCTTCACTTTACTCTTATGCTAATACAATTAAGCATAATGGGTAGTATTAGGCGGTATTACATATTCAGTCTGAACAAGTGGGTAACAAAATTTGCTCGTTCCGCAATGTTTGCAGTTTTTAGCCATTTCTAATATATTGTAGGATGCTTTCTGGCTGCTAATATTTTCAGTAGAAACAACAAGGAATAGAATGCATTAAAATCAACGCAATAAAGAATTCTGGCCATCTTATTAGCTTCCTTTTCTTTTTAAATGCTTTAATGGTTTCGCAAATTTTCCGCGGGTCACTAGTTTTTCTTAAATCATTTCCAAAGTTCACGTTACAGACAGTCGGCGTCAGAAAAAGAAATTCAATGGCTTGCTTTGACATCTACTTCTACTTAATACCTTGCGTGTGTGCATTTTTGGTACGTACAAATCTTGTTTACGACATGTCACTCCCACTGAAGTGCACAGAGAAAATGTATCACAGTTCAACAAACTGTTTCACCTACACTAACAAATTGGTCTCAACAGTACGTGATTGGAACGAGTTTTGATTTACTTTCTGCGCATTGTATACAGGAAACCCTTAGGTTTTGGCGAAACCACTCGTTTGATGATTTGAGTAACTCTGAACGTGTGCCAACTGCTAAGGAACACTTAAGGGCGTGAGCACAAGTTCACCTCGGAAATCTGAACTTAACATGCATGCACTATCTTTGACTGCTCTTGCCTTGAACATAGTCTTAGCAATAATTTTCAGCAGCTCAGGAGAAGGAAGGTTACATGAAAACGCAGTTCCAATCTATTTTCTATGGGTAAATTGAGCGCAGGCAAACTATGCCGTTTTTCCCCTCAATTTTGGTCTTTTTCATTTCGATTTGTTCTAGAATTGCGCGCGATTGAAATTGACCCTACAGACCCACCCAAGGTCACAGATGTCACAGCAACTGAAAGAAGGATTTCGTCAGCTAAACGATCTCCATGCAGCACCAGACCTAGCCTTACAAGATTTAGACGAGGAATGCGCAGGTTAACAGGGAACATGGGAGTTAAAAAATGTACAAGACTGAACTGGTGGGCCTTTCTGCACAGGATTTTCGGAAAAATCCATCCAATTCGAGTTTTTGCTCTCCCGTTTTTGAAGTAAGTCTTGAATTTCAGTCCGAGACTCCTGACTCACGGAAAGGAAATCATGCTGGTTGAATGCAGTCCGACGGTTGTCGGAAAAGAGGGCTCAGACTATTGTTTTCTTCTCATTGTCTAACTCCTCGAATAAAAAAAGATTAACGATTTATTATAAATAAAATTTATAGTTCAGTTAATTGACGATTGATCTCAAATTCTCAGCTTACGTGTCTCTCTTTTCAGTAGCCGATGTAAGATTACCAGAATACCATTAGCTAAACTGACAAAAATTCTGAGACATCCCTCATTGTATCAATACCCTTAAAGCCACTTTATGCTACGGAAACCAGGATAAGCTCCGTTTGATGAACTACTTGGTTATTTGAAGACGTAATCCTTCATGGGACAAATTGACTAACACTGTTAATCGAATTGCCTAGAAATCTTCAGAAAAGATGCTATTAAATCCCTTTGGCTATCAACTTTTTTCTTTACTTTGAGGTTAACCATTTAAACACCTAAACCCAAGGCGCCGTGAAAGAAAAAAAAAAAACCGTTTGTAGATTTAGAAGGGTATCTTTACTGCACACTCTCAAATTCCAAGACTGACCAACATGTTAAAGCTTTGGAATTTTGAAATTCCGAGCTAAATCCGTTTTAAGTACCTTTAACCAAAAATAAACAAATGTGGGTCGCTGATTGTCGATGTACATGTAGTTAATGATAAACTATCCGCAACATGTCAGGAGACATTTCACTTTGTCGAACATTTTCCGCATTGGTAAAGCAACATTGTCTAGTGCTTTGTTAAAATTGTTTGCTCAGAAGTACATTGACAAACCAAAAGGAGACAGACAGATTATTTTGGCTGCTAAAAATTTTTCTGGGCAGTGTGCAACCACCACACAGTGCGCGTATCTCTCAAAGCAAATGGGTGTTATCTGTCGCTAATCTAGTGATTTACTGTAATGATTTTGGCAAGTTTCTCCATGACCCAGTACAAACTCGTGAAACTATTTAAGCAATGCAACCTCTAAAAAAGTTTATTTGCGAGGGGAAGCTTTATTGAGTTACACATTTAAAATGGTTGTTTGTCAATTACTAAACACCCACGCACAAACATAGCAGGAAATCGATTCCGTTGACGTTTGTTTGCGGAAGAGGTTAAAAGAAAAGTTTGTTTGCGCTCACAAGCCATAACATATGGTAAATTTAAACTAAGAGTTTGCAGCTGTTTTCAAGTTTTAATCAGTCGATGCTTCGCCATAACACTTTCCATGATTTGTCACTCCAATTTCGACTATCTATTAAAAAAAAACCTTTCATATGAACAGATACAAAAGCGCGTGCTCCTAATATTAATATCTATGCAGCTGATTCAAAAATAACAAAATTCAATATAAACGTTAAGATTTTGCTGGAAGCCTCTGGGCTTTATGCGATAAAATAGTTTATCTCATCATACAATCAAATTTAACCGTGTAATTATTTTTAGGTACGGCGGCAAATAGTCACCTAAAAGCTGATAATTTCGTTTTGCCTTTCCAAGGTGATTAGTCTACAGATGTAAAACTGATTGACAAGCTTAGGGAAATGAGTGTGTTGCAACCCAAAGTGAGTGTAATTTCCAAACCAGTTTAGTAACAGTGGATGACTAATTCATACCACAACCAACATTTTCTAATTTAGTAGTTTGCATTTCCTTTGCACTGAAAGAGTATTTACTACCTAAAACTCCTGCATCCGTGAACTAGAAACATGACCCTCGAAGTCTTCGCTAAATCGCGTACAGGCCTTATAGATAATGGCTCGCTAAAGAACCCTGTAGGCAATTTTTCTTATCTTTGTGGGCGATTTTATAAGCTTCTGTGGGAAGTAAAAGACATAAAATTTTATAGAATTATAAATTATAAAAAGACGTGCGCAGGAATTCACTCCCCTGGTCACGAAACACTCATCAAATCTATACACAAAAATTGCCCGGCACGTATAACACTCGAACGCATTGCATTTCTGTTTGACGAGGCTTTAAATCAAACGGTCATTAAGATCCTACATGGGTCAAGAATTTCCACCTTAAAAGTCGTTTTTCAGACATTTAATGCAGAGTAGTTCGAATTAGTGCCATCATCTGCTAAAGTTGGGGTAAAATAAAATATATAAATATTGTGATATTATGATATTTTGATAATACATTTTTGGCTTCTATGCTAAAGAGCTCTTTAAGTATGAAATAATATTTCAGTTAATAAGTCCCAAACGTCAGGTAAGCGCAGGAACTTAATCCCACCAAATTTCTATACGAAGGTACGGCGGTATCGGCAAAAAAAGTGTTATCGTTCTTTCCTTAAGGTAATGTCTTAACTGTGTGTTACTTCGCGAGAAAGAAATTCTACTCGCTGGCCTGACCAATTTGGCGTTAAGGTAAGGTTGTGTGCCTGATGATTTCTGTCTAGAGCTATACGATGACGCACGATAAACCTCGCTGCTTGAAATGCCGCAGTGCGGCGTTTCACTGGGACAAAGTAGCAACGACACTGTGTGCCTTTAAACTGCAAAAATCAAATAAGCAACAAACAAGATAAAAGAACAAACGAAAAAACATTAAAAAAAAGCCAAAAAACGCTAGTCAAGACCTTAATATTACCACGGTACTTGCAAATAACAGGGGAGGCAAGAGATTGATTGTCTCATGTGACCAACTACTCATTCGAGTCAGCTGTTGGGAAAGGGCGCTTTCCATTCAACGAAAATCACCGGTTCAAAATTTTCGGAATTTTCGTTTTCTACGTACGTACCAAGAAAACCTCGAAATGGAGAACTCGCTAAAATGGGTTCTTTTTATCAACGTAAGCGGTCAGATAACAAGTGATATGCTGTGGAAGTAAGGTGAGGTATTTTTATTGAGAATTTGACGGATTTTTTTATTCCTTAGAGCGGTCATAAATATTCCCATACAAACTCTTATAATTCCGCCGTGACTGATATTGCGCAAGATGATTATCTCACAGCTGAAGCTTGGGCTGCCTGTGGTCGAATGGAACGCATCCCATATTTTGAGGTCACAGGGAATGTTGGGTGGACTTTGTTGTGTTTCAAAATGGCGGGCTTTTCAAACATTTACTCTGGGATGATGAGCTGTACCATTCTCGACAGCAACGACAATGTAATACTTCTGGCTACAGTTGCCTGCTTTATTCAGAGAACATTCAATCACGTTGATGGGTTCTTCGAAGTTACAATTCCTGTCTATTTGTCGGGGAAGTATGAGAACCACTTCTGGATGACTAGGGAAACGTGCGAGTTATTGTTGTTCCCATTCATCCACTTGAACTCAGGTTCGACAGGAAGACTAAAACCGACATCTGTCGCGAATGGAATACACACGTTCCGATAATTCCGGAAATTCCATCCAAGAGGGCACACTCAAAACGTATTCCTAAATTTTCGAAAACTTAAACCGGAACTTTTCCCGTTCCATTCGATTTCAGACCGGAAATCTCGAAAATTTTGGTCGAATGGAAAGCGTCCCTGGTCGTTGTCACGCTAAAATGTCGAACACATGGAAAGATCACCGACTCCGGTCCTGAAAATTACTCGCAAAGTCACCGATGAGAAAACGGTTTGATATCCGTGGCAATAGCATTACTTCAGAAATCCACTCCAACTAAAGACTGAAGGAGCTCCATCGATCTTAGAGGTTAATTTCCGTGCAATCTCTGCAATTTGACCGTTGCGAAAGTATCGTTCTTTAAGAGCGTCCGGATGAATAGAAGTATCGTTATTGATTAGCGAGCTAAGGCTGCTCGTGAAAAACATCCTTATGAAGGTCCTTGAAATGACTTACCCTAGGCTTTTGTCTTCCATCATAAAAGCAAGCAAACGTTTCATTGTTTTCTTGATCTTGTCTGTACGAAACCCAGAAGCTCCGAATCCCTTGCACACCTCGAGCACGGGGCTGTGTTATTATGCCTTTAATTCGAAAGGGCCTGGGAAATTCGACTTGAATAAACTCCTTATGGATAGGACCTGTACTATTATAATACGGCTGCTGATCAGGGCACCACCCCCCATAGCCTCCTATATGATTCAGTCTACCATGAATAGCACTAGAACTTGCATTCAAAGAAGACGTAGCACGAATATCTATATCCCTGATACCTCCATCTTCCATTCCCAAAGGAGAAAAACAATCTTTAAAAAAAAGTAAAATGAAAGACAAAAGATTTATCAAAATACAATAGAGGAGGAGTCTGTACAAGGAGAGAATACCTTATATATATACTTTCTTTTTAAACGTTTTTGTTGTTTTGGATTAATGATATTATCATGTGATTTGCCTAATATGAATGGCTTAATGGATTGCAAGAGGGCACCGGGAGTGTTGTTTTTGTGGGAAAAGGCTGAATGGTATATTTCGGCGCTAGTTTGATTTTTTTCTTTAAGATATTTTGCAGTTAAATCTATAATACCTGAGTGGGGAATGTTGCATGCAAAAATTTGGGTAGGCCGGCACGATTTTGCTTTGCTAGTGTATAGGGTCATTAGTTTGGTCAGTAAAAAGCAAGTTTTTTTCATTTCTCAAGAATTTTAATTAAAAGCAATAAAGTGGCTTTGTCTGATTATTTCCTGTCGCCTGCTTGGGTTTTGGGTTTCTTTCGCGTCCAGATAAGACAATGTTAAGATAAGAATAAAATTAAGATAATTATATCTATAAATGTATGCAATGTGTTCTGCAACTCTATTCGAAAACTAACCAAGGGTAGCATTCGTGCGGCCGCTAATCAGAAAAGAAAGGAAAATACGGAGTGTTTGGCTACCTGCCTTTTTTTTTCATTATTCCGATTGTTCTTTTTTTTCTGAAAACACGTCAATGAAGGATGAAATTCTTATTTACCCCACGGACAGCCTTAAAATTAAGCTTCTCTCTTTGTCGATATCTGCGTATGGCCTTTGATCGTGTGTCATTTACGGAAAAAAGAACGCCTCTGGGCTTTTCTTTCCCACAAGCAAACTGAAAAATTGTTGAAGCACGCCGCGTGATATGTTTACATAAACCCCTAAGCCATTTTAAGAATGGTAAGGAATAAGTGAAGCAACCGGAAAGTGTATACAAAAAGTTTGTGTTGTGATTTGAAACAATGATTGAAAGTTGCAATTTCCGCCGCTCCATTGGGGATTTGGCACTAGAATGGGTCAAAAGTTATCTTTCTGAGAGGACACAATTTGTCGAATTTAATAACGTTAGATCTGCCCCACAGGGGATTCCCTGTGGGGTGCCTCAAGGTTCTATTCTTGGTCCCTTATTTTTTATCCTGTATGTTAATGATTTGAACAATGCTTCCCTGCTTGATGCAATCTTGTTTGCTGATGATACAAACTTATTTATCTCCCATAATGACCCTGTTTACCTAATTAACACATTAAATAGAGAATTAAACAAATTGTCAACCTGGTTTGCAGCAAACCGGCTCTCCTTGAATTTAGCCAAGACTAATTTTATGGTATTCAAGCCTTGGCAAAAGAAGCAATCCTTTGAATTTCAAGTTTTCATAACTGAGCAGCCTATTCTTCGTGTTTCTGAGACCATGTTTTTGGGTGTTTTATTAGATGACAATTTGACCTGGAAATCGCATATATCCTTAACAGCAAATAAATTATCCAAATCTATAGGTGTTATTCATAAATCTAGGTTTTTTCTCTCTACTCACTCCCTTCGTACTTTATACAATTCTATGATCCTTCCATATTTGTATTATTGCCATTTAGCTTGGGCTGGTACCTATAAGTCAAACCTTCAAAGAATTGTAACCTTACAGAAACGTGCGTTAAGAATAGTAAGCAATTCTACATACATTGCCCATACTGGCCCTATTTTAAAGGAACTTAAACTCTTAAAATTTCACGATATCCATTCGTTTCAATTAGGTACTTTTATGTTTTCATTCGAGAACTCTACACTCCCTTCCAAATTCAATAACTTTTTTTTACTGAATAGTCATATCCACAATTATAATACTAGGAATGCTCAGTCCTTCCGTTTGCCACTGTGCAGAACGAACACCAGGAAGTTTTCAATTTACTTTCAAGGTCCAAACTTTTATAATTCGTTAAATTCTGACATAACTAGTTCTCCCTCCTCCGCTTCTTTTAAAAGAAAGCTTAAGGAATTTCTTGTCTCTAAGTATTAGCTTCTGTAAGGCAGTAATTCTTAACTAACTTACTTAATATGTGTGTGCGTGTGTGTGCGCGTGCACCTTTGCACACTTATGGGGACATTCATATGTATACACACCAGCAAAGTGGGGTCTGTTCAAATTGTGGGGACATTTTCAAGTTCCCACAAAAAAGTCCTCATAAATACGTTGTAATAAGAGAAAAGACCATCATAGTGAGGACTTTTGAATGGTCCTCATAAGTCGGTTTGTATAACACACATCTTGAGTCCTCACAAGAAGGTAAAAACACAGAACCTGGAAAAAAGTTTTTTTGTGTCCTGAGGCACATGAAGAAGTGCCCAAGAAAACCATTAAGATACTTAGATTAACGAAAAAATAATCTTTTAATGGTTTACACACTCAAATTCTTCATAAAGTACACACACTGTGTGTATTCAGATACACACAGTGCCTGAGTGATACTAAGAATTGCAGAGTGTACTTTGTTAAAAACTGTATTCTTTACATTAATTCTTAATGTAACTATCTTTATGACTTTTTTAGAGCACCTCCTAAGGTGCTTTATGGCTAAAAAAATTTTTTCCAGTCTTTTGTTTTCTCCCTTTTTGAGAGGAATTAAGGTGTGTGTTCTCCGAACCAAAGTAAAGGGACTCTTCGGGAGTCCTCATTATGAAGGTCTTATTTCAAAGAATTACCCTCTAAAGAACACAAGCACCACCCATTTTCTTTGATCAGGTTTTTATATTGAGGTGACACAGACTCTCAGACCCAAAAAGAACATCATCAAAGTCTCATTATTATTATCATTATTATTACTACTAGTTCCCTTTTGGTAGAAGAGATATCTTCCCAAGGGATTTTGATTGTGCATGGAATCCTCTAAACAGCTCTATCTAGTGCCTTTTTGATAGAACTTAACAATATATGTAACTCTATGGCTTTTTTGAGCACCTCTAAATGTGCTTATTGTTTCTTATAAGTTCCCTTATGTATCATTCTTTCAGTACATCCAGTAGTGCCGTGTCCAATCAGAAGATGTCTGTCTATTAACAGAACTTTGAGTAATGTGTGGGCTGTTCTACACAGAGACATATCATATTATGTCAGTCACCAGATTATGCAATAACTTAGAAAAACTGACAAAGTAGATGTTATAGGACCAAAGCTGTGTGGCACAGAATGCTGTACCGATCACTGATAAGTTTTGTCACTACCAACTAATTCAATTTTCATCAAGGAAAATGATCTTTCCCTTGACTCCAAAGTTTTACCCTAAACTACTGTGAACACCTTTCACAGTCCTTAGGAAACAGATTGAACTAGATGCACTAACATATATAAAACAATGGCTCACTCATTTACATTTAGGTCATATATATTAGTACTGATCTTGCAAACTTTAACTCATCTATGGCCCCCAAAAATGCATGAAATTGACCACACTGTGTTTTCATTTTTTTACCTCAACATGTATTTATAGCAATAAGGCCCTACATTATCTTACATTAAAGTGTATTAAAATAAGAATTTCAGAAAAATTAGCATAAATTTGTTATCATATTTAAGGAAAAAAAGATTTTTCATCAAAATGTCAGTAATTATTATGAATAATTATTATGAAGTAATACAAAATTGATCCTCCAGATGTCAGCCACATTCCTGAAAATTTGAAAGGAGAAAAGTAAATTCTAAATCTTTTCACAAAATTTTCATGTTTTCCAATGTAAGTCAAACCCTTACTGGGAAGAAATATTTTTGGAAAAAATGGGGGTGTGTCAGCATGGGGGCAGGTTTGAAGTGTTACTAAGTAAATAAATATGCCCTCCACTATCCTTGCTAATCAATAGGAGGTCTCTTTGGCAAAACTAGCATCAAAACACAACTATCATAACTCATGACTGACAAAGTTAAAATGAATGCTGCAAAGTGGCTTTTATGACATTTTTCACTTCTTTTTTTTTTTATTTTTTTGCATCTTCTATTATTTTGTTTTTTTTTATCTCTTCTTTGGTATTTCCTTTGAGTAACAAAACATCTTAAACCATTGACAGCGATTAAAATCAAGCAATGGGGAATATGGTTAGCAAAACAATAAGCTATGACACTCTTCGGTATGACACAATGCAAAGCAATTTCCATCATTTCTAGCATGCACTTCCAGACACTATGGCAAAACCAAACTTTTAAATATCCCCTTTTCATTTTATGATACACCGCAAAGCATATGTTGTTCCCAGAGAAAGCTGAAATACTCCTAAACTCACTTTGGGTTTGGTTAGGAAATATGAGGAGCAGTGGGCTATTCACAGATGATAAATCATTCTCAGGGAATTCACAAAACTGTCTCACAATGTCCCTGGGGAAATGAACTGAAGTATAAGTTCAGGCCTGAATATAGCACTCTCATCAGAAAAATAAACCTGATGCTCTTTGAAAATATGAGACTACTAACTGCTGGCAAAACAGAACTGGGGGCAGCAGAAGCAGAAGAAATTTGGGGGTCAACACCAACACATTGAAACAAAAATGTATTTCAAATGAAGTCAATATATGAAGTTCAACACATATACACTGATTTACTGTAAAGCCCTATAGAAATGGTACAGATAGACAATGATAGTAACTAACTATGGTGCACATTTGAACTCAAACTATAATTAACTAGTTTTTCAGTCTGTGGTCTTGCCAAAAATAGGCTCAAACTGAAGTGGAAAATCATAAGAGGGGTAAAATAGTTGCCAAAATTTTATAGGTTGTCTCAAAGTTCATTTTCAACATCTCCTTAACCCTTTAACTCCCATGAGTGACCAAGAGAGAATTTCTCCTTACAATATCAATGCAATATCAACCAGATAAGTGATGAGAATAGCAAAAAATATAAATTAGGGAATAATTTGTTGATCCAATACTAAATTATCTGAACTAACATTATAAGAATTGTATGGTTGACAGTGAGGAGAATGACAAATTTGATCTGGGAGTTAAAGGGTTAAAGGCTTCTGTCTTCTGCTTGCAACTTCTTGACTTCATATCCATTCCTTCCTGCTTCATTTGTGGTGATCAAGCAACTCTTTAGAAGAGTCGTTCTACATTAATGTTCTCTAAAACTGTGGCGATAAGCACTCTTCTTGGCTGATATTTTGCTCACAATTTCACACACTAAGATACTAGGTATCAGCCAGCAGTAAAATCCCATTGTATGATTTCAACAGCTATAATCAATTAGTATATAACACACATTCAGTGAATGGTTTTTTTATTTCATGTGCTGATTGGCTAGTTCAGTTGTTTAGTTGGCTAGTTGAATGGCAAGTACCATTCACCTCCGAACAGATGATGAGAAAAATTGAACAACAAGAATTGAATTCCCACCATTTTTGGTATATTGAAAGAAATAAACTAAGTTTATGGTAATTGTGTGATATACTATATATACTGAAACAAATTAATCACCTCAGTGTCGATGAAAATGATGGATATTTACCCCCATGAATACAGAGGGTAAGTTTCTAAAGATACTGTGGTGCTGCGTCGGTGGGAGAGTATAACAGGTAATTTAGAGATAACAACTGAGTTGAAAACGTAATTGGCGACCGTAAAGAGTAAAAAAAGCTGACGTTTCGAGCGTTAGTCCTTCGTCAATCGCTCTGACGATGGGATAACGCTCGAAACGTCGGCTTTTTAACTCTTTACGGTGGCCAATTTACGTTTTCAACTCAGTTGTTGACACTAAATTACCTGATATTTACCTCCACTTCGGTGAACAATTGTTAACTATCATGAGATGTTTGAACGCAAACATGACGGCAAATGATTATTTCAACTATCATCAACTATCGTGACCGTTTGAACAGGGCTTAAAAATTCTGAGTTATTTTTGAGGATAAGCACTAAAAGATTGTACTTGTTATTCTGAATTTATACCCGATGAAAACGTTTCACTCACCTCCTCAATTATAGCATCTTCTCCTTCGCTAAGAATACCAATGTGACAATTGTTTGTTCCGCTCCTAAATTGAAGTTGACTTAAACAAAACACACGTACAAACTAACTAGTAATCGCTTACAATCAAAATATGCATTTCTCTATGGCAACAAAACAACCAATCGTATTACGCGTCACATGGTTTGAATCGCATAGTTGAATCACATCCATTGGTATTATGGGGCTCTTTGGTCTCAGATACTTGTTACAAATTTTTGATCAAAACTCAGGAACTGCACGCGAATGCGGAATAGGCTACTGGAGGTGAACGACTATGCTTTTCAAAACTATATGTTCGATGGCTCTCGATTTCTCGATCTCGATTTCTAGCCCCCGATCTATTCTGCGTCCTTCACCACTGTCTATTCCATCTACGGAGTTTCCGATGATAAATTTAACCTCTAAATCATCATCAACGGGGATAAAATAAGATCGACTCACATCGACGCCGATTGAACTTGAAATATTAGTTGTGTAGTGCATAATTAACTACCAAATTGGCTTTAATTTTCAACATCTTATACTCCAAATTTGGAAAGAATCGGAAGTAACGCAATTTTTCATAAGCGTCATTGACCAAGCGTGAGGTCAAGATGGCTAGATATTGGGTCAGTTCTTTTTTGTGTTTTATTTCCATAAAAACGGAAAAAAGAGAACGACACTAATATCCAGCCACCTCGACCGAAAAAGCTTGGTCAATATCGGATTTATTATAGAGCAAAAACATCGCCGCTTTATTACGAATCAAGACTTGTTTATTTCGAGAGACGGGAAAGGAGGCCAACTGTTTTTGCGCGGAATCACAGCGGGCAGTCCCGAGCCCATCTTGCCTGCTCAGGTGCCAATCAAAACAGAAGATATTTCAAATTTGGGTTATTTTCCCTAGGGCAATTACCAAAATAAAGGGAAAATTTCCTCTATCTGAACCAATCAACCTTAAGTAATTTGCTCTCTATGTTAAAAAATAACAGAATCAACGCGCGCAACATTATTTGAGAATGGTAGGCTGTTTTCAGCCGAGGTAACCATTAGGGTGGTGCTTTGTTTTAGGGTACCGTTCGCACTTGCCTTATTGGGAACATTTTCTCTTTAATTTTCCTATCATGTTTGGAATCTTTAACGATATGTCCGTTTTGCTCCAAAAAAGTGTTTGAGAAAAAAGGAAGAAAAAAAGAAAAAAAAGAGAACTGATGCAGGTCACAGGGCTCTTTAACGTCCCTGTTACAAAAGGCTATTAGTAAAGCGGCACCAATTGTTAAACACAAAAAATATACCCCAAAAATTTCATCCGCGTTCGACAATAATCGACCTTAAAATGCTCAGCGATGGCAGGATCAGGGCTCTTATAGCACATCCAGAGCCTTTCCGTTACCCTCCGAGTCTCAAGTAATCTGTAATCAGACTTTTTGAAACTCCAGGACGCATACGTGGGCTCTGAATCGTAAGGACCTCAACATGTAGACCTGGTGTGGGTAGTAAAAGTGTGCATGCAGAGTCAATGGAGTATGCGCTTATCTCAACATTGTTTAGCAATTTATTACCTATACGTCCGAATAATTGCTTAAAACTATCATTTTATTTTGTGGCTTCATCACAAGCAGCTCGCTAAATCTCATCGATGCTTTTTTGTGCCTTTGAGGTGCAAGAGCAAATATACATAACACAAGGCTAGCTTAAACATCAAGGACAAATTTAATATCCATGTTGGCTCACCATGCACTAGGCTAGGGGTAATCATAATGATTAAATCTCCATTTGTTTGCAGCAGTTTTCTTTTTTCCTGTATTCCGTCATAAAAAACGCTTTCTTTTCCCTTCTTTCTCTTTTAAAAGAGCGATTTCATTCACGTCCAATTCTGAGTTATTTACCCATTAACTCTAAAGGGTGACTGGCTTCTAATTTCTCATTTCAGTATCAACCTTGAATTGAATGTATAGGTAATGAGAAAAATGAAAATAATAACCAATTTGAAAAGCTCATCATTGTTAAACAAATTCTCCTTGTCCTTACCACAGGAAATGTAGAGAGATCGGTGTGGAGAATATGAGTACCAACCTAAGGGTGTAAATGGTTAATGATCGAGCTAAGTGCAAATTAATGCTATGTTTCATCTATTTGAGCGAACTGAAAAATTCCAACATCTGTGGCATCATGCAGTAGTTCAGTGACTGGATTCTGTCATATTGGTTCTATCATTCGTCTGTCTGCAATCGCTTGATTGGTGAGATTATCACGCCATGCACCTTGCTGTGACATACCTGTTAGATAAAATACCCTTTCCAGGAGTTCTCAGTATTGCTTTCAATAAACCTCACAGAATATTCACTTAGATACCTAACAGCAAGAACTCTTACATTCAAATAAAATCTAGGACCGCTAAATAATTAGTTAGAGAAAGCTCGAAAAAAATGTTTATCAATACTGGCTCGCGGGGAGGAAGGAAAGGATGTGAAGGATGGGAAGGATGGGAAGGATGGGAATCCTTGTTACAAGGATCTAGTTCTCATCTATAAGTCACGGTGCACAAGATTAAGTAAGAGAACTCTCAAATTGAAATCATTTCACATATTGAACACAACTTTATTAATATCTCAAAATAGGCCAAGATACATAATTCCCAAAATCTATCAAGAAATTCTTCAAAAAAAATGTCTATAAATCTCTTTTAACTCTAAAAATCTAAAATATCTTTTTCTTCAAAAATCCCGACCATCTCAGCACTGTTTTTCAAAATAATCACAAAATTTGGCATAAAATGTGAGATATTGTGGTGCAATTTCTCAGAAACACCTTTAAAACATTCGCACAAGGTGTGAAAAATTCGCATCTCCTATAGGAGGCGAAGCCACCTCAGTTACTGCAGTTCTTACTGTGACACTACAGAAGATTAAAACACCAAAAACGAATCATCCGTTAAGCCACAGAGATGTAGTTGAGATGATTATGAAATTAAT
Source organism: Pocillopora damicornis (assembly GCF_964200805.1). Taxonomy (NCBI): domain Eukaryota; kingdom Metazoa; phylum Cnidaria; class Anthozoa; order Scleractinia; family Pocilloporidae; genus Pocillopora; species Pocillopora damicornis. Next base: position 12,019,813 of record NC_142682.1, read on the forward strand.
ATTCCTCCATGTGAACTGGAATCTCTCATTCGGGAAAATGAATGAACTTAAGTCATCAGTGACCTCATGGATAAGCTTCCTGATCTCCATTTCCTTGAAACAAGTCTTAAAGAGGAGTGGATTTTTCTATACTGCATCACTGCAACAGCTAGGCTCGGTCTCTTAGGAAAATCAGGATTGGTTTGATGACAATGTGTGGAAATAAACGAACTCCTAGAGCAGAAACGTAAGCACTTTCTTGCCTATCAAGTCAGCGCAACATCAGTATCGAAATGAAAGTCTTTATTGCCTGCAATAGTAAACTCAAGAGCATCTCAGAAAAATGCAAGACACCTGGCTCCAGGCGCAGACGCCATTCCTGCGTAAATATGAAAGGCAGGTAATAAAATAGTCACCCAAAATCTGTGTGAAATGTTCTCATCCTTTTGGAGTAAAGATGTCAAGACTTCAATAAGGCTATCATTGTCCAATTGTAAGAGCGAGGAAACAGGCAGTCCTGCGATAACCACAAGGAAACACCGTTACTGCCGTCAGCTTTAGGCAAATTCCTTGCTAGAGTCATGCCTAATCGACTCATCAAACATTTGCAACAAGGTCTCCTGCCCGAGAGTCCGTGCAGCTTTCGAACGAGCAGCAGCGGAACAGTACATGTGATATTTACAGCTCGTCACTTTATGAGAAAATCCAGGAGTAACACTAGGACCTCTGTACCACCTTTGTTGACCTGACCAAGGCGTTAGACACCGTCAGTCGTGATGATCTATAGAAAGTCATCTCAAAGCTAGATGCACCTCTATTATCATCTCCATGATTGGAAAGTTTCTTAATGAAATGATGGAACTTGTAAAATAATGAGGTGTGGAAATATTTCCCGGTCAACAATGGCTTGAAACACGTATGTGTTCTCGCCCAACCTTCTTCTCAATGATGCTCTCTACAATGCTCCCAAGTGCATTCTCACAAGGTGATGCAGGCGTAGAAACTCGTTATAGAACTGATCACATGCTTCACAATCGTAGACGACTTAAGGAAACACTTGAGGTCAGTCTTACCACCATCCGTGATCTAAATTTTGCAAATGATTGTGCACTGGATAGTAACTGTGAAGAACAGATGCATCATGGCATGAACTCTTTGGGCACAACCTGTGAGAACTTTTGATTCACCGTACGTACCCACCAGCTCTAAGAAGCAATACAACTAACCTTACAGTCATTTAATTGGCACAAAACTCCACGCAATTGACATGTTCACCTATCTTTAAATTGCAAACCGCTGTCCATCAGCTCGGCGTACAGTAGACTTCGCCTGACTGTATAGGGACGCAGGTAAATCTCAACAGGTAGAAAACTCAAATTCTATAAAGCTGGACAGTTTACAGCAGGTAAGCAGCCAAATTTAATCACATCCACGCAACAAGCCTCCGAAATGGTTCATTGGTTCAACTAAATAGTCGAACTAGCGAAACAGTTGAACTGTACAAATTGCACAACCTATCTTAGTTAGTTAAAGTAGTTCAAGTGATCAAACTAGCTTCAATTGTTCAACTGCACAAACTGCACAATCTAGCTGAATTGGTTCAGGTAGTTAAAACAGTTAAACTAGCTCAATTGGTTTACCTGGTTAAATAGTCAAACTAGCGAAAACAGTTAAACTGACAAATTGCATAATCCAGCCTAACTGGTTGAAATAGTTAAAATGCTCAAACCAGCTTAAATGGTTAAACTGAAAAAAATGCATAAGCATCTTATAGGGTTCAATCTCACAAACACCACAATCTACCATAATTGGTTAAAGTAGTTAAAATAACCAAACTAACTTAACTGGTTGAATAACTAATTGGTTGAAGTAGTACAAATGATCAAACTAGCTTAAATTGTTCAACTGCATAACCTGCACAAACTGCACGATCCAGCAGAATTGGTTCTGCCTAGAAAGTAGTTATGTCATTTCTGCGACCTGATTCGAATTCAGACAGTCAAGTAGATATTTCAGTGTACCGCTGGCTATTTTGCAGTCACGGTAAGATATCAATTTTTCGAGAGCACATGGTCTGTTTTGAGTTTAAGTTTTAGTTTCTGCTAAGATTGTCGAACAAGATTTCATTTGTTATTAGCGGGACAAGACACAAATAACTTGTACTATTCCATCGTTTTTGTTTAGCTTTCTTATCCTTTGTGACTCGGTTATTTTCCTTTATTCAGCGGATTTATGCATTTGATTTCAGTGAATCGTTGTTCATGTAATAAAAAGAGTTTACAGTTCAGCGCAATTGGCTCAACTGGTTAAACAATCAAACTAGCGAAGACCGTTAAACTGAAAACAATTGAAAAATATATCGTAGTTGTTTAAAGTAGTTCAAATGGTTAAACTAGCTAAATGGTTTAACTCGAAAAAATGTACAATTAGCTTAAATGGTTTAACTGCACAAGCTGCACAATCTAGATTCAAATACCTAAAATAGTCAAACTAACGAAACAGTTAAATTGCACAAATTTCACATTATTTCTTAACTGGCTAAAGTAGTTCAAAGGGGGGATTTAGGATTTTCGGTTTTGCAGCTTTGGCTACGTTTTAGATCGGTTTTTCGGTTTTTGTGCCAAAAAACTTCGTTTTTTCGGTTTGGTGGTCATTGCGGTTTGCGGATTTTCCGTTTTTTAGCATTTGGTTTTCGGTTTTCGCCAAAAAATACTAACTGGTTTTCGGCTTTGATATCCGATGCAGTTTTCGGTTTTTCCGATTAGACCTATTTGGGTTCCGGTTTCTCTTCGATCTGAGCGGCAACTACGCGCCTCCACTAATCTCGAATAGCCGCTAAACGCAAATTTTATCGAGAGGAATGAGTGACAAACCAATTGAAATATCGCAGGGATCCCTAGGTAGCCTACGTGTAGCCGTACCCTCCCCCTCCCCTGAGGTAGGGGGGGGGGGAAGAAGGGAGGGTACGGCTACGCGCCTGCACGTAGGGCACGGCTAAGCACGGATCATTTCCAAAGTTTCTTTATCAACGCCACCTCGAAGTTGGTGACCAAGTTACAGGCCATACGTGACTGATTGATTCAACATTCCAATGGAATCTCCAAACTTTCAGGTCTTAGTTCGCGAATGGAAATGTTAGATCAGGGATTTTTGATGAAACTTTCCAGAGCTATAGCTTTTTGCGACTGCAAAATTGCAATCCTATGGAGGGCTTTTCTCGTCCTCGAGAGGGTAGCTGTTAATTTAAGCAGATACTAGAAGATACGAATGCCAAGTGCATGGTATTCATGGTTCTGTCATGAAATTAGTGTAGTTTACTCTGTACGCTACACTTGTCATCACTGTATCGAAACGATCAGGGTTTTAATAACTGGGATGTGAAAGTGTATCGATTTTGACAGTTTTGCATGCCGTTTTGAGTTTTGATCGAGTTTTTTTTTCGGTTTTGGATGATTATTTCTACGGTTTTAAGGTTTCTAATGGGCCCCAATGCCCTCCTCAGTTCAAATGGTCAAACTAGCTCAAATGGTTCAACCGGAGGAAATGCATAACTAGCTTAAATGGTTCAACTGCACCAACTGCACGATCTTGCTTAATCGGTATAACTAGTTAAAATAGTCAAACCAGCGGAAAGAGGTAAACGGTATCGGAACAATTCGCCCCTCAGACAATTCGCCCCCAATTTTTAGACAATTCACCCCTAATGTGAAAACACCGAGTCAGTCAACCGAATCATTCGTGCCCATCGTACATGAAACAAAGCTATCTACGGTCGAATTTATAAGTATAATAAGAGCGAACGCGTTCTCGCGCGTCTAAAACCGAAGAACTGAACACGTATCACCATCTTACGCTCACGCGATTGACGATCATTAAATTATTTTGGTTTCGGTTGACTCGAGTAGTCGAGTTTTCTTTTTCTTTCAAGAAATGATTGCCTTGTGACAAAAGCTTTATTTTCTACAATAGTTTGGGTGTTTTCACATTGGGGGTGAATTGTATTGAAATTGGGGGCTAATTGTCCGGGACGAATTGTCTGACATTCGAAGTGAACTGCACAAATTGCACAATGTATCTTATTTGGCTGAAGTGGTTGAAAATGGTCAAACTAGCGAAAATGACAAAATGCGTAACTAGCTGAAATGGTTTAACCAGCCAAAATTCATAACTAGCTGAATCAGTTCAACTGCGGAAACTGCTTAAGTCACCTCAAATGATTCAACTGGTTACATAGTCAAACTGGCGAGGATAGTTTAACTTCAAAAATTGCACAATCTATCTGAAATGGTCTGACTACCTTAAGTGCTTCAACTGGACAAAATGCATAACTGGCTTAATAGGATCTACTGCACAAACTGCACAATCTAGCCTATTTGTTCCAACTGGACATAGTTTGATTCTACTCTGGTTTGCAGATTTAATGAATGTAACCGAAAAAGTTACAATTCATAGACCCAACGTTTCGACACTCCTGTCTAGTGCCTTCATCAGGGGTGATCTAAACGCTGCAACAAGAGGTCCTATTATATGATCACTAATCAGCGGCCTTTTTTTTCGGACGAGGTCTAAATAGGCGTCAGGTAGCAAACCGTCACCGTCACGATTTTAAGGAGCGTGAGCGGAGTTAATATGCCAAGCCTCCAAACAAAGGCGCTGGTGGTAACGCAGATTAGTGGTGATAATTTTAGAATTATTCCACCCAATTGTATGGTTAGTTAGGCATGTATGCTCCGATAAAGCTGAATTTTCCTTTTTGCAAAGGAAAACCGCTTTTTGGCGCTCTTTTAACCGTGTACCAAACTGACGTTTGGTCTGTCCGATGTATTCGTTGACACAGTCATTGCAAGGAATACAATAAATGGCGTCGGTTCGTTTTTCTTTCGTGACAGGATCCTTAGGTTTGGCGAAAATATGCCCCAAAGTCTGAAAAGGTTTTTGAGCAACTTCAACGTTGTGGCTATTCAAAATTCTCTTGATGGGTTCCGTAACACCCTGTATATAAGGAATAAAAGCAAAACCAGTCGCTGGTTCCCTTGCATCAAGAGCGTTACTATTTGTAACTGATTTTTGGCAGTTACGGGGAAAAGTTTTTGTATGGCCATTTGCCTTTAGGACATTGGAAACATATTTCCTCTCCTCAGCCTTCGAATCGAGTGAAGATGGTAGACAGTCAGCCCTCCTAAGTAAAGTTTTGGCTACAGACTTTTTATGGCAAACGGGGTAGTGAGAATCGAAAGCGAGGTATTTGTCGGTGTGGGTAGGTTTACAGTAAACACTTGCCTCCAAATTACCCTGAACACATTTAAATCAAGAAAGGGAAAATGTCTATCCTTTTCACGCTCAAGGGTGAATGGGATCGACGGCTCTACTGAATTCAAATGCGACAAGAGGCGCTCCGCTTCATTTCCAACTATCGCAGAAATAATATCATCGACATATCATTTCCAGAAAAAGGGTTTAACCGATTAAGTGGCTAAGGCCTTTTGTTCCACGTCTTCCATTACCATCTTAGCAATGACAGCAGAGACGGGCGAACCCATCGCTGTACCAAAAACTTGTTGATAGTAGGCGCCGTTATATGTAAATTGCGTGGTTTTGAGGCAAAAAGACAGCAGATGACTAATATCCTCCACAGGCAAGGAAGTTCTTTGTCCCAGGGAGGCATCTTTTCTGAGTCATTCCTCCGCAACCTTGACGGCAAGATCAACTGGGATTTTGGTGAAGAGCGAAACAACGTCTAAAGATACTAATTCTTCACAAGCGTTAAGAGTTTTATCTCTTATGAAATCCGCAAATTCGCAGGGATTTTTGACAGAGTAATCAGTATTCCCAACAATAGGCGACACAATTCTCGCAAGATAACCAGAAAATGCATATGTCGGAGAATTAACAAAAGAGACAACGGGTCTCAAAGGAATTCCCGGTTTATGAATTTTAGATAAGCCATGAAAACGTGGACATAAGCGGTCACTACTGTATAACATTTTGTACGTAGAGTCACTAATTATACCAGCTTTTTTCAAATCAAGCAACATTTTGTTTAACTTTCTTTGAGTTTTCTTGGTAGGATCAGAGTTAAAGACAGCATACGTACTCTTGTCATTAAGCAGAGACAAAGCTTTGTCGTGATATTGCTGTTTGTCCATAACCACAACACAATTACCCTTGTCCTCAATTACGAGCCTGTCCGGATCCTTTTTGAGAGCTATAAGCGCATTGAAAACATCCTTTTGAATGTTTTTGGGAGGAGGTTTAGCGCGTGTGAGTATGCTAATTACTTCTGCTCTTACCAAATACCTACGATCGTCGTTCAGTTGAGAGATACTCTCTTCAACAGAGGCGACAATATCGGCAGTCGGTATTTTGCGAGGAGCAATAGCAAACTTCAGACCCTTCTCTAAACCACTCCGTTCCAGCGCGGATAACTCCTTGGAGGAAAGGTTCAAGACTCATTTATCTCTCAGAGATGAGCCTGAATTAACAGGAGACCTCTTACTGAGCAAGTGACGGAGTTTTCTGTCGTTTTTCTCTCTGTGTTTGGTAAACGTCTGCAGTTCTTTCGAACTTCTTTTCGAAATTTCTTTAATTTAACTCCAACTGCTTAAATGGTCAAACTAGCGAAAACAGTTAAACTGTATAAAATTCATAACTAGCTTAACCAGTTCAACTGCAGAAACTGTTAAAGTTGTCTCAAATGATTTAACTGGTTACATAGTCGAACTAGCGAGGACATTAACTTCAAAAATTGCACAAGCCACCTGAATTTGTTGAAGTAGTTCAAATGGTCAAACTAGCTTAAACTGTTCAACTGGACAAACTCCATAACTAGCTTAAAAGGTTCTATTGCACAATCTAGCTTAATAGGCTCGACTGGGTGAATAGTCAAACTAGCGTAGGCAGTTAAACTGCACAAATTGCACAACCTATCTTTTTTGGTTGAAGTAGTCCAAATGGTCTAACTAGCTTGAGTGCTTCAACTGCACAAACTGCACAATCTAGCTTAATTGGTCCAACTGGTTAAATATTCAAACTTACAAAAACATTTAAACTGCACAAATTGCACAATCTATCTTATTTGGTTGAAGTAGTTTAAATGGTCAAACTAGCTCAAATGGTTCAACCGGAAAAAATGCATAATACATTTGGTTCAACTTAAATTGAATGCAGATGGTTCTATTGCACAAACTGCACAAGTCCCATTCTCAGAAAGTGGCTCCTCTGTTGAAGGCTGACACTGGAAAGAGATCCGTGGGTGGACAGAGAAAGCCTTTTACAAACGATTGAAAGTATTCATCAAAAACCTGGGCGAAGATCCTGAGAACTGGGTAGGATAGGCTCACCTTTGGCCGTTCATGTGATTCACATGCGACAGACACTCTCGTGCACCGATTGGTCTCCACGGACACTCTCAGACACAAATGCGTACTCAACGGCATCAAGGGAAAAAAAAAACTACACGGCTGAATTTTATTATGTGCAAATATATCTCGAAAGGCAAGGCTTTCTTTAGTTGCCTCAAACCATTGACTTGTCTTGGTGCCAAGACTTGGAGGAGGCGGCATTAAAGAAACAACAGCTGCAAATGGAGAAGGAGGTAAGAGAGGCAGAGGGCAAGTTGAATCTAGGAAAAAAAACATGACGAAAGATTCGAGGAACAACCGAATACCGCATGAATGCAGCAACAGCAGCTACGACAACCAGAACGTATGAACATGGTTTTGCTGCAGCGGCAAAGCCAGGCGCTTATGTTCTTGTTACAAAAACTTGCTGACAAATAAAATTGTTCCGCAAATTTATTTGAAACTTGGACTTTCTGGTTCAGATGCCTTGCGTATTTCTGTATATGTGATAGACAACAGGAAGAGAATATCAGCTGTCTGAAGAGAATATCAACAGTTTGTATAATCTGTATGAGTTATGCGATCATTTGATATAATCTTGTAATTTTAAAAGTTGTTTATAGTTTTAAAGTTTAATACTTTTAAAATGCTTTTACATGGTAATGATCGTTTAAAGGAGATTAATTTATTTGAAAGTAAACTGAAGACTGATTGAAAATTATTCGGAAAATTGATTTATTATGGACCATGCTTGAAATTTTTGAAAGTACTCATGGACAGTTGTGGGAAAGAACTGGAAAAACTTAGATGTAATTGCACCACATAAACATGCCCGAGAATTATGAAGAAGAGCACATAAAATATACACTTTTCTCACAGCGCTTGAGCATAACTTTGAATTCCTCTTGAAGTCCAAGAATTTAAAATACTTTACGACATCACCGAAGATCCATTCAATTAAAAATCTCACTTCACTCATTGACTTGTTCCAAGCTTTTGGAAGGTCTGTTAGTAACGCCGTGAAATGAACTCCGTGAAAGTGAAGTCGGAGAAGATACGCTGGATCGCCATGAATGCATAAGTTGCCTCCTCCTGAAGCTGGTTCAACACTTTGGATCGAGCCAACATTACGCTGTTGTGCCTTTTACTCTCCATCGGGCCATAGAGGGTAGCAATAAGGCCGTTGGGTGTAGCAATGGACTTAAATTTCATTGAATGTACTTTCGTAGGGCCGTTGTACATCATCCGCTCCTTTCTCGCTGATAATTTCTGTGAATGTCTACAAAGGTGGGCGACTTATCCACGGCTGATCCAATCCAACAGCAAACGTATCCAGTCAGTGCAAATGGAATCCATCACAGTATGCGAAATCATTCAAAGTTGAGGCTCAGGTATCGCGAATCGTGGTATCAATTCCAATTACCTGCTCGGGCAGGCAAACTGCCCGAGAAATATGTAGAATGCCTCAGTTGTGTCCATGTTGACGTCGTTATAGCAAACAATCAGGCCTGGAGGGTTCAATACTTCAGTAAGTTCTTGCTTTCTTTATCTGTCATCATGTCCAGATTGAAGCGTTCGTGGCTCCAATATAGAATAAAAGGATTTTTGGGAGAACTTAACGTTCTATAGAAACAAGTACTCTGTATCATCGATCAAATTACGGGCATAAGCCATGAGAATAGTGTCTCTTACTTTTGGCATGGCAGATATGAGCAAGGACGAAATCGGCAAGACACTCAGTAAACTTTCAAAGGTTCACAATTGCTGGAATAAGAAACTCACGTTTTCCAAGATCTTTTCGTAATGTAAACTTTTGGCAGGACCGCCAACGGCAACTGACGACCTCGACGTTGAGTCCCTTTACGTCACCGTCGCCATAAGGTCTCGGGTGACTGTTTCGAGGTACGCGGAAGTTAAGCGTTAAGTGGACTATGTCAGAGGATCGCCTGATTTCCCAAGGTATTACTTTACGGAAGAAGGGCTAGGACTTTCAAAATAAATTATTTGTTTCTTATATCACTATCATGCCTTGCCAACCGGAGCTATACAGAAGGCGCTTGACCCATTTTGTGTCGGAAAAAGCAACTGGGACTACCCGGTAAGTTAGCTCGTTGGACGTTGGAGGGGAAGAAAAATATCTGTATAAATTCTATGCATGCTCAGCACTCTTGTAGTTTAAGCAATTTATACGACAGGATCCAACGAGCTTTAGATATAGTGGCCTTCCAAGGGTACTTGTTTGTTTTTGGTCTTCAGAGAAAGGTGATAAAGTGGACGTGGCCTCAATTGGCATGTCAGTAGTTTGACACCATAAGAAGCATTGATGAGCCGGAGTCCAGAATTATTTCGTTCAAAAGGAAGCAGTAAATAGTTGTTCACTGGATTACTGACGTCAAGGCGAGCAACCATGCAAGGTTCAGGTAAGATGCTAACTGAAGGAACGAACAGATCCACGACAGATCAGACGAACAACAAGCAATTTTAAAATGATACAAAAAAGTTTAATTCACTCTTAAATCATTCTTTGGGGAGACAAGTACATAAGTATATAGGAGTTTACCAAACTATGGTTTTGAAAAAGGTAACGCTTTCATATCAAATGGGTGTTGTTCTGTGTAATGGAAAAAAACTTCGCACCTGAACCAATCCTTGGAATGGCTTGAGAAAAACTCTGGGAGAATCTCTAAAGTTGGTCGTTGGACATAATAACAAGCCGGTATTATTAACGCGGTCGCAATGATAAAAAAACTGAATTTTTATTGGTGCCTGAGAGAATGCGGAGCTCGCCATATGGCACTAGGTAGAACCGGAGTCTAGCACGCCGGTGAAAAAAGTGGGGGGGGGGGGGGGAAAGTAGGGGACACAACATCCGATTTATGTTCTGTATCTTAAGCTGCTGTACTAATTTATCTTTTCGAACCGCCGTAAGTAGCAGACGACTTTTGCGCTCCGTCATCGTTCATATTATTACTTCGCTTAAGGCCAGATAGGCTTGATTTCCGCCGCTCTATAGCTGGCCCAGTCTGTGATCCTCCCTGGTGAGATACCGCACTTTGCTTGAAGCGTTCACCTAGTTTCCAAAGTAACAAATCACATTTATTTTGTCTTGTTTTCCTTAGTAGTTTGTCCTGTCGGTAAATGTGCTCACGTTGTGGCTGGGTCATCCAATAATGTTCTGCCATTAAAATATATTCAATGGAGAAGAAACTAATTCAAACGGTAAGTTAATTGCCAAAGATAAGAAAGACCACACGGTATAGACTTATTTCTTTTTATAGACCCCATTGCTGCGGTCTTGGGGCAAGCAGACCAAAGGTGATAGCAATGAACGACCGAAGGACTACTTCTTGTCTGCGACATGGCGATGAATTCGTCATTTAACCTACTTAGAACTTCATTCAGGTCCAATTTCAGCTTGTGAATCGTAACATTTGTCTGAATATTTCTTGTGAATGGGTGATCAAAATGTAGGGATCAATTTGTTTTGTCACTCGGTATGAGTACGCAAGGAATTGTGTTTTTCACTAAACCACCCTTTGTAGGAAGTAACAAAACTGCGGTGGTCAAAGGCTGCTTATACTGTCATTAATAGGTCAGTGGAATGAGTCAACGATGTCTGGCGGGTAGCAGAAGGGTTGTGAGCTGTTAACTTTTTGACGTCAGTGTATCAGAAAAACAAAACCTAATTAAGGGGACCAACGGAATAAACTTATTTTTTGTATGGTCCTCATTTCTCCGGTCCTGGGGCAATGGGCAACTAAGGGGACCAAAGTGATCGAAATTTTTCAACGGAAACGAAAGATGAAAAGACTATTTTTTTTGTCCAAAGAACCGACTGAAAAATGTTTTTTTCTTGACTTACGTTATCTACACTTTTAAGTGTTGTGAGAAATCCAGATGATTTGCATTTTTTTGACTGATCTGTTAATGACGTATCAGCCCAACTTCTAGTAGGATAAGCATAGCAAAGTTCTTTGAAACCTCCGTTAAATCAGGAGGTTCTAGGGTGGCTTCTTTGCTCTGCATTGCCCTGCCGTGTAATCTTTGGTGAACATCGGACTGAATTTTAAAGATAAGGAAGATTAAAGGGTATAAACTTATTCTTTTGTATAGTTCCCACTGCTCCGGTCCTATGGCAATGAACAGTTAAGGGGACCTAAGGTGATTGAAATTTATCAATGCATAAGAACAATGAAAATGTTTTTAGTGACGTGCGTTATCTCCACCTCTAAGTGTTTTGGGAGATTCCGATTTTTTCTGCATTTTACTATTGATTTGTCCAAGACCCATTAGCTCAATACTAGTGTGATAAACATCGCAAGTTCCTCGAGAATTAAGTTACATCAGGCGCTTCTAGGGTATAAGCGTAGTCGAAGTGTAATTACTTTAAAGGTAAGCTTTAGGTCAGTAAGCTTCTTTGTTGCCCTGCCGCATAGCCCTTGTTGAAAATTGGAATAAATTTAAAGATATGTAAGATTACAGGGTATAAACTTATTTATTTGTATAGTCCCCGTTACTCCGGTCCTGGTGCAATGAACAACTAAGGGACTCAGGGTAATCGAAACTTTCAAAGGATAAAAAAGATTGACAATGTTTTTTCGTGACGCACGCTATCTCTACTTTTAAGTGTTTTGGCAAATCCTGGTTGTTTTGCATTTTCCTACTGATCTGTTGATGGCGCATCAGCCAAATTATCATGATCAATTTATGTGATGAAATGAAAGCCCCAAAGGATTTTTTGAAAAGAAAAATTGAACTTAGTCTAAGGAAATTAATCTCGTTGCTCGTTTTGAACAAATAACTAAGAAATTCAGGTAAAATTTCAAAGGGAGAGCGGCTTTCTATTTTGCTTGCGACGGTCCCCATAATTTTTACTGCAAGATAACGATATGTCTGCACATATGGCATGAGCATTTTTGTGATAGAAAAGACGAGAAACTTAATGAAAACAACTTATTTTCCTTTGGTAAGATATCTCTTGAAAGGGCTATATCGGGTGAAATAATCATCAAAATGCACGGATGTGTTTTCTCGTCATTTTTAGGGTCCCCACATGGTGGATTATGACTTAGGTAAAATTTCTAGCGCAAATGTAATTGTCATTTTCAAAATTTTGACCAAATAATGGGCTTGTTAGGTGGAGCTTTGCTAAGGAGAGCGATATCATTTCGATGGAATCCTGACGCACAAAGAAAGCAACGGATTCAACAGGAAATAAAAATTGGCGGTAAATTATTAAATACACACGCAAAAAAATAAAAACAGTACAGACTGGCCCAAAAAAACAAATGCTCAAGACGGCGTAAGTTAACATGCTACGTTGATAGAATATATGTATGAATTTAGGAGATAAGATCTTGCTAGAAGCGGGTGCTCATCAAATACACGGGGTAAAGTTATTGTGGAAATATAGCGCCATAGTTAATAAGTCCACACGTGCTCTGCAAACGAAATTTCCCGCACAATTCTGTAACAGAAGTACGATGGTTAAAGGCTGCTTTTTCTCCTATAAACTAAGTCGGTGCAAGGAGTCAACGTTTACTGGCGGTAAGCAGGAGGGATGGAAGCTGTTAACTTTTTGACGTTAGTGTTATGTATCGAAACAACAAAACCTAATTAAGGGGAACCTGTTAAAGATAAGAAACATTAAACGGACAAATTTATTTTTTGTGTAGTCCCCATTTCTCTGGTCCTGGGGCAATGAGCAATTTAGGGGACCAAAGGTGATCGAAATGCGTCCACGGGTAAGAAAGATGAAAATACTATTTTTTTTTGTCTAAAGAACCGAGTGAAAAATGTTTTTTCGTGACGTGCGTTATCTCTACTTTTAAGTATTGTGACAAATCCAAATTTTTTGCATTTTTTACTGATCTTTTAACTTGTTTATTTGTATAGTCCCCATTTCTCCGGTCCTGGGGCAATGAACAATTAAGAGGACCTAAGGTGATCGAAATTTGTCAATGGATAAGAAACTATTTTAAGGTAAGCTATAAGTCGCTATGTTCTTAACTTTTATTTTTCTGTTCTACATTGTCCCTACCGAATAATCTTTGGTGAACAACGGAGCAAATTTTAACTTGGTCCCCACATTGTCCGAAGACAATATTTTAGTCGTGCAGTGTAACTGATTGCTGTGATTATCATGATCAATTTATGCGATGAAATGAAAGCACCATGCCTTTTCCACGGGAAGAATTGAACCTAGTTTGAGGGAATTTATTTAGCTGGTCGTTTCGAATTGAACGGTTGACTAAGAAATTAGGGTAAAATTGCGAAGAGAAAGCGGCTTTCTTTTTTTCTTGCGACGGTCCCCATAATTTTTCACTACATGATAACAAAATGTCTGCACATGAGGCATGAGCAGTTTGGTGATAGGACAGAAACTTAATGAGAACAACTTAATGTTTCTTTGGGTCAGATATTTATTGGAAGAGGCTATATCGGGTGAAATAATAAACAAAATGCTCGGTGGGCAAAGGCTGCTTATGCTGTCTACTAAGTCAGTGCAATAAGTAAACGTTTACTGGCGGGTAGCAGAGGGATACAAGTTGTTAACGTTTTGACTTCAGTGTAATGTATCGAAAAACAAAAACCCTAATTAAGGGGACCCACGGAGTGGTGAGTGAATCTGTTCAAGATAGGAAACATTAGACGGCATAAATTTATTTTTTTTGTAGTTCCCATTGCTCCGGTCTTGGGGCAACGAACAATTTAGGGGACCAAAGGTGATCGAAATTTGTCAAAGGATAAGAAAGATGAAAAGACTATTTTTTGTCTAAAGAACCGAGTGAAAATGTTTTTTCGTGACGTGCGTTATCTCTACTTCTAAGTGTTGTGATAAATCCAAATGTTTTGCATTTTTTTACTGATCTGTTAATGAAACATAAGCCCAACTGCCAGTATGATAAGTATAGCAAGTTCCATGAGACTTCAGCTGCATTTGGAGTATAAGCGGAGCCAAAATGTAACTATTTTAAAGGTAAGCTATAAGTCATCGTTATGTTCTTCACCTTTCACTTTTCTGTTCTGTTCTGTTGGGTGACATCGGACCAAATTTTAACATGGTCCTCATATTGCCCAAAGACAAAATTCTCAGTCGTGCAGTGTTACTGATTACTGCGATTATCATGATTAATCTATGTGTTGAAGTGAAAGTACCGAGCCTTTTCAACGGAAAAAATGAACTTAGTCTAAAGGATTTAATCTAGTCGCTCGTTTCGATCAGTCGATTTAGAAATTCAGATAAAATTGCGAAGAGAGGGCACCTTTTTTCCTTGCGAAGGTCCCCATAAAATCTGGTGCATGATGGTGACGAGTCTGTACATAAGGCGTGAGCAGTTTAACGATAGAAAAGGGCAGAAGCTTAATGAGAACAATTTATTGTTTCTTTTGGTAAGATGTCTATTGGAAGAGGCTATGTCGACTCATAAAATCGGGTGAAATGATAATTAAAATGCAGGGATGTGTTTTCTCGTCATTTAGAGGTCCCCACATGGTGGGTTATATCCATGGCAAAATTTTTAATTAATTGCGAAAATATTATGACCAAATAGACTTGACGATGTTTCCAAACCATGGACTTGAGAGGTAAAAGTTCGCTGAGGGGAGCGAAGAAAGTTCCATGAAATTGTGTGACAGAAAGACAGCAACAGATTCGACATTAAAAATTGGCGGGTAATAATTAATAACACACGCAAAAAAATAAAACAGTGCAAAGTGGCTCAAGAACACAAAATTGCTCAAGACGGCGTAAGTTAAATTGTTTCGTTAATAGGATTTACGTATGAATTTAGGAGATGAAATCTTGCTGGAAACTGGTGCTAATCAAATACAAGGGGTAACTTTTTTCGTAGAGATACAGCGCCATAGTAAGAGTCCCCATGTGCTCTGCAAACAAAATTTCCCGCGCAATCCTGTAATCTATTACTGTGCTGATTAATTTATGTGATGAAGTACAACTGCATATCGAACCTTTTAATGGAGAAACCTGGACGTTATTTATCAGAACTTACTTTAAAAATAATTTACCGTGTTGGTTTTTAGCTGAAAATCTACTTCAAATTCGGGGGATTTGTTAAAAAAAAAAAAACGGAATTTTTTTTTCTTGTGCGGGAATGGCCATTATTTAGTATGAGTTCATAACATGTTTGCGCGGTCTTAAGTTGCTAATATTCTCTGTGCTGCAATATGACCCTCAAGATAATTTTTTGCGATGATAGCGACCTAAGGCGCCCACACGGTCTGTACACAAAATCGTTTGTCATGTTGTTACTGGTTGTTCGTTGTTGTTATTGTCATGATGAAATAAGAGGATAAATTTGAAGCTATCGAATTCTTTTTTTTTTAATAATGAACTTAATTTAACAGAATTTGCCGTACAGAAAGTTACTTAGTTGGTCGAGTAAGAAATTTGGGTAAAATTGAGACGAAAAGACGGATTTATCTATTTGAGAAGGTCCCCGTTCTTAATCACTGATCACTCGGCGAAAAGTGTAAATACGATGATCACAATGTTTACCAAATATAAATTTAAGGGTTAAAACTTTGCTAAAGAGAGCGACAGCATTTCGATGGAATCGTGTGGGGGAAAGTGACCAAGAAATTTGACAGGGAATAAATTGGCGGGAAATTATTGAGGGGCCAAAAATTGATCTGTACAAATCGGCCCAAGGACGCAAAATTTCTCAAGACGGCGTAAGTAAAACGTTCCTTTGATGTGATTTATTTGTGAATTAAGTTAATGAAGCCTTGCTGGAAAACGGGCGCCAATCTGGGTAATCTTTTTGTGGATATAGCGCCATAGTAATTCAGAGTCCCCTCATAATCTAAAAATAAAATTACCCGCGTTATCTTATCACCTTTTACTATGATTATGAATTTATGCGATGAAGTGCAGCTTTGTAGACCACTGAAGTTTATTTTAAAAATTTGTCTGTTGTGTTCGAGTGAAAAAAGGGCTCAAACAACTTGCCATCTTTTAGGAAAAGCAAAGGAACGGTAAATTCATTGGACAAATGTTTGCTACTTTTTTTTTTTTTTAAATTGGAAAAATTTACAAAATGTACGTGAATAGGGCGTTTTTTGTCTTTTGCCCGGCCCGCGAGAAAGAAACGTCTGCCGCTATATGCTAAGGGAAGATCAGAATCATGCGGATCACAGTAGAGATTTTGTCACTACCGGGAAAGATTCATGAAACTGTTGCAACATTTCCATATATGATTTTAAAGTTGGCGTAAGCCCGTTTTTGGGGATTTTTGGAGGAAAAGGGCGGCCTTTTCAGATTTAAGAAATCAAAAGAATGCGTCCTTCGGAATACTCCACAGCTTAAAAAATAGTGTAAATTTATTGATCTTAAAAATTTTGTGGTTATGTATTTTTTATCAGTTTGTTTATTTATTTGGTAGCAGTCCTTTACAACAAAGAATGACCGATGGAGGTACATCGATTTTGTCAGACTCTCAGATCCCCAACTAAAGGCAATTCAATGTACTTTACAGCTACCCCGCATATAGGTGACATGGAACTGCAACAAAACTCCTTCTTCCTCTTAATCCAAGATCATTAGACTACAATCCCTTTCAGACTCTATTTTATGCTAAACTTCCTCGTACATCTTATTGTGTCCAGGGAAAAACTGTTCGACTAAAACCGTAGCCAAAGGTAATATGTGTGACACAGATAGAGCAAACAAAAGAGAACAATACCAAAACAACAATATTATTAGAATGGTTTAGACGAAGAGGGTCAGCTTTAGAAAATTGGAACGCTTTGGAAATTACTAATAGACCATGGAAAGGCAATTACATTACTTTTCTTGCTAGCTTAAAAAATAGGCAGCCTAACCTTGCATGTGGCCACTGATATAGTATGACTTTTATAACATTGAAGATAACTAGGGGTTGTATCATGATGCTCGAATGTAGTGTTGCAGAAAATTTCCATTCACATGTAAAACAGTAAACTGCCGTAACCCACGTATCTATGAGTACCCTGTTTGTGGAGAGAAAGATGATTCGCGAATATAGTGATTGACTGACATTCAGGCAATAACTAAATGGTAACAAATAATCATAATAAAGATAATAATATCGGTAAATTTATAGGGGCTAGCTCGAGAACCTAACTGTTCTATCTCTAACCCTTTAACTCCCAGAAGTGATCAACATGAAATTTCTCCCGATAATGTCCTTATATTATCTTGCAAACAGCTCATGAGAATATTCAAACTTATCAGGTAGAAGTTGTTGTCCTGATCTAACACCAAATTCTCACAACTAATTTGCAAGGATATGTGTAGCAGCTAGAAGGGAGAATTACCAATCAGATCTTGGGAGTTAAGGGGTTAAGGCTAAAAGTGATTAACTCATTTACAGCTACTTACTCATTTCGATAATATATATGGATTTGCCTCCCACAGGAGGAAGTAGCCACAAAAAGGGAAGCAAAATGATCAACGGATTTGGTATAATTTTGTTTTAAGGGTGAGGTGTGTTCCAACAGAGAAGTTTTCAAAGGGTGATCTCCCTCTTCAATATAAAGGGGAACTTGTCTCAGAGGATGAAGGTTATCAAAGAGAAGATTTGCATGTGGAAGAAATAAGAAGCTTTCTCTTCTTTTTTAAGGATGGATTCCTGTGTTTATGGTAAGTTATTGTAATTATAATATAGTAAAACGTCACTAACCGTAAGCGCTAAGTTAAACAAAAAAGATTTTAAGGTAGTGGGGGAGGCTGTCCTAAGACTACTGTACACAAATCGAACTGAATGAATTCAAATAGGCTTCATGAGATTATTAATCACTGATACTGAAATACATACTATTTTGTGTGTAATGTGCTTCATGATTTGTCATCATTTGCATATTACTCCAAATGAAATAAAATTACCATCAAAATATATGGTACTTTTTTTTGCACTTTTTACTGGGATACCTGTGGTAGCCCAGTCATAAAATGCCTTTGTTTTTTTGTCGTTTTTTTTTTTTTTTCCTCCGCCACAAAATGGAAAAATTGCGCAATAATACCCAGAGGTCAATGGGGCCTCAACACCATGACAACTAACTGTGATCCAATGAGGTGTTCACATACTGATCACGCGTGTTATCCCTCGACACCATGACAACTAACTGTGACCCAATGAGGTGTTCACATGCTGATCACGCGTGTTATCTTAACAATGATTGACGTTGTCATGCACAGACAGGGCCGGGTCACATGACGAACACGAGATTTTGCTCATGAAACTCTTTGGTCAGTTGTTTTGAATTTCAACGTAATTGGATTGCGATCTCCTGGAGCATTATAGCGCAAACGCGCAAAATACTTACAGACGCATATACAAGTCGTATTCATCGCGGCTAATCCACACTGAAAGATGTTATTGAGCGGTAATTTTGAAACGGATTGAGTCGCGAATGCTTGAAAGCCATTAAAGCCTAAACGCTGTTCAACTACTGAAGAACATAACTATATGGGATGCAAACTGCTTGTGAAGAAAGACGACATGTTGGATTCACTTGATGGCAAGGAACGTAGCTACGATAACAGTACGAATGGTATAAATTTCACGATCAGAAAGGTGAATCTTATGTTTGTTTTCATTGTAGTTGTATGGATATTCTTTTTTTAATAAATACGTGATCCAAAACCCTGTGTTTTTTTGTGTATAATGTTGTTATGTTAAATATTGTTTACGCAATTGTCTTGTCACAAGCGGCCCAAGCTCACGTCTCGAGAAAAAGCCAACGATTAATTCATGAACACGTCACGCGTTGTGTGACTCGGTGTTAAGTTACGAGAGGAACTGCACGCTATAAGGAATAGTACAGGGAACGAAGTATGGTCGATTTACAACGATACATATTTCGAAATATAAACATTTTTCTCGAAAAATCAATAAAACTTACTCATACCCTGTGTATCCGTTGCATAGCATGCCTATGTTTTGAAATAGGTGTATTTTCTTAAGCTTGCTTTACCATCACTGTTCACATCATCTACTTTAATTACGTTGATAAAATCTGTCCAGATATCACACCAACCAACTCGCGCGCAAAGTAAGAAGACTATATTGAAGGCTTGAAATAATATTGCGATCGATTTTCATCAAGAAATGGGCCAGGAATATTCCATAATAGTGCAAATAATCGTGAAGGCGGATTGCAAAACAGCGATTGCGTGACGCTCGGTAAGCTGTAAGATGACATGTTATCATATACCAGACGTAAAAACTCTTCAGATTCTTAGTCTGCATTTTGTACCCACTCTGCAGTCTGCAGTCTATATTTTGTATCCGGTCTGCAGTCTATATTTTGTATCCGGTCTGCAGTCTATATTTTGTATCCGGTCTGCAGTCTGCTGTCTGCATTTTGTACTAACAGGTATCCGTGGCACCAATACAGTTTATTTTTGGTTACATTTATTCGCAAAACACACATAATCTCCCACAAAATACCTGTGAGTGAGGTAATTCGACATTTTCGTTCTTTCCCACATTAATATTCTTCTCTCCTTTTGTAAGAATGTAGACATCACTCACAATGTTTCAAGTAATCCACCCACCCTACAAAAAAGGAACTCTTGCACGCATAGCATGCCTATGTTGTGAAATAGGCGTATGCCCTTGGCCAGACTTGAGCGCACTAATTCAGTATACTAGTCCGACACCCGTAGTATCACTACACTTGATTCCAAGGATCCAGTGCCATCCAGGTATCCCAGTTACCCTGCTCACAGGGTCTAGTTTGGCTTTATCATGAGTTGCATTTAAGTTTCATTGTAAATAAAGTAGTTGTGTAATTTTAGATGGGCTTGGTCTGCGCCACACAACCAAAGGGAGAACTGAAACTAAGTTATCAAACCTTACACTACACTTTTACAAGGAACAAATTGAGACTGCTCTTTTCCAATTATAACTTTGATTTTTGTGGATTTTCTAGCCTTGATGCAACATTCTCTGCTGGAATTGGAAGACTAAAAAACGATAATCCATTAAATAAAGCAAATGAGAAAGATTAACGGTGAAGACAAAGTGTGCCTTGCCCTTTGTGGACTTCAGAACGGTGAAGGTCTACACTGTGACCATGAAGAGATCTTCCCTGGCGAAAGCTAAAAGGTATTGCAACCTAACCATTAATAACTTGTTTTGGGAGACTTGTGTCATACTTAACAGAACTGCAGCAACTCTTTTCTTTGCTTGTGTTTCAGTGTAACGGACCCCATGAGCTATCAGGGTATTTGCCCCATCTCTTCTAAAGATAATTTCGTTTTTTTTTTTCTTGTTTTGTTTTGTTTTGTTTTGTTTTTTTAGGGGAACATTCATAGCCCTTAGGATAAAAAATTATAACATTTAATTCTCCATTCCAGAATTAGATTTACTCAAATGCAAACCGTTTCAGTCCTGTTATGATTACGTATATTAATCTCTCTTAACATGAATATTGAAAATACCATACAATCTGTCTAGATATCATGACAACTCATACCATCCTTGGTCAAAACAATCTAAAAGTTATTTTTTTAATAATACTTCAAATGATGACGACAATGATTATGATGATGGCTCCAATTATTCATTCCTGGTTTCACACAAGTTAGCAAAACTCTACACATTTCTTTTTCTTAACCACATAGGTAATGAGAGCAAGGCAGATGGACTAAAGAATGGGACAGTAAGGTGCAACATAAAAAAGAAGAAAATATGAACAAGGGCAACAGCAGTCCTGACAATGATGAAAGTTTCCACATAGATGTAACAACAAATTCTGAAGAGATTTACTCCCTGAATCAGATCAATGACTGTCTATTTACAAACTCCTTAGAAACTGGTATGTACATACAAACACCCTCTATTATATAAACTGCAGATGTCCCTTACACTCTGAGCCCATCAATTCTTAGGGCTCTTTGGAAAATGAGAGATATTTTTTGATGTTACAGAAATAGTTTTCCAATATTAAATCCCCACTGAGTTTTTTGCAAGTGGCTTTTGCCATTTCAAATGTCTTCATAAATATCATTATACATTCTCTTCCAACGTCAAAGGTAAGTTGCAACCAAACAAAAGCCTTAAAAATCATAAAAACAATGAACTATTACTACCACGGCTAAAAGTAAAACAGTGGTGTAAGAAAAGTGTAAGAAAAGGGGAGGAGGAAAAACAAAAGGTGTAAGACTGCTTTTTGTGCCCAATAACCAAACTGCGCAAGCTTATGATTTGCATCTGAAAGAACAGTATCTATAAACGGTGTTTTGGACAATTTCGCTCTTCAGACCCTCAAAGTGACTAAAAGAAACGGTTTGAATAGCTTCGAAAGACATTCTCAGACAAAACTCCCAGGAGCTAATGCGTCAAAAGATGGTGGTTTTGACATAGAAGAGTTGAAGTTATTAAATGAAGTTTGGCTCTACTAAGAAATAATGATTATCACAAAACAAGAAAAAAACTGTTACATTCCTTTTTCTTAACCATGTAGTTAATGAAGGTAAGATGCCAGTAAAAGATGGCAAAGCTGAGAGTAAGGTGCAACGCAACAAAGAACAAAATATGAACGAGAGCAACAACATGGCTGATGTTGATGAACAATTCCAGATAACTATCATAACAACTAAGGATGTTTCCTCCATGAATCAGAATAACTAAATATCTGCAGACTCCTTACAGCAATTTCACGAGTGGAAACTTGGGTTGTGTGATAAGGAATGCTGGGTAAACGATGAAGCGAATTACAAAGCAATCGAATAATTAGAATCTCTGCCTTTCAATTTGGCTTAATTTAAAGGTAGTCACTAAATTTATATTGATAGCCACATATAAAGCAATTACCTGACATATTTTGAAGGAAAAGGAACTTGTTATGCTGAAATAAGCGACCACTTGCCACACAGGTCTATCAGAGAGTATCATTTTACGAAATGGCATTGTAAGGGAGATACAAACTGGAAAGAAACATCTAACTAGTACAATAACACAATTAGTGATCAATCCTAAACTACTCAGATTTATTTTATTGACTGGTTGGATTGTTTTAATTTGGAGTGATTTTTGTCTGGCCCGTATCTCGAACAATATGATCATCTCTTAATCTGGCCATTCAGTTCCACAGTAGTTGTCCTTGCTCAACCAACGTTGCCATTTTGTATAACTGCTTCAGTCAAATTTCCATAGACAGGTCATGTTCTACTCTCACTTACTTACACTTTTGTATACTGAACTGATCATGCTCCCTTATTGCAAAGAATTTCTGTAAGGGGGGGGGGGGGGGTTTCCAAATCCTTTTTCGGGTTGAGTTGTTCAAAGCTAGGTTTAGATAATCCAGGCTTAGTGTGAAATCTGGTTCCAGATCTGAAAGCTTTAAATGAAAATTCAATACAATTCTTTTTGTCTCCAATTTAAAAATTGGATGCTATGAAAAGAAAAGAGAAGATTATCCAAAAAAGGCTTTTGAAAGAAGGAATAAAGAAGCTTGGATAAAAATTTGACCTTGGGTTAATGCTTATTGGCCTTTAAACAACTGGGCCTAGGAATCTCTCATCAACTTCTTTTTTTCCCACTGGGGCATATATATTTATAATGCTTTCCTAACTTAGAAGTTTCAAGTTACAGTAATTAAGCTTTTTTTATTTGTTCCAGTCTTGCCATAAACAAGACTTTCAGCATAACTCACTATTTTTCCTCTTGAATTCAAAGGGGAAAGAAATCTACATCTCCAGTTCCTTCTTCTTACAACGGTGGAATAATGCATCGCAGAGCAATGCACCTGAAAAAGTCCTTCATTCTGTGTCAGGTAATAATGATTATTATGATAATAATACTTTTAAACATGCTTATAACATAGCATGCTTGCCCTATCTTAGTCCAAACCCTAATTAAGTCGTATTTTCATCTCCTACTTCAACAAAGTCTCCAGTTATCAAGGAAAATGTCATGAAAATTCTGGAATTGAGCTTCTTTAAGACACTCAAACTGACTGACCAAAAACATTGCCTGACAACAAAAATGAAACCAGGAAGGGTAGATCTAACTGGTGGCTAAATCTGTGGAATGATAATATTATGATTGCAAAAATGTACTATAATATTAAAGAGTCTCATGCTGTTGCATCGGTACTTTTTTGGTTTTTCCTTTTTTTTTGGTTCTTTATTTTTTTTTTGCCTATTTTAGCTTTCTAATTTCTAAATTAAATCCGGAAAGTCATTCTTTTTAGCCTTGCCCCCTTCTCCTTGGTATTTTCATCAACCCTGACTGGGTAACACATTGCACATCCTGATGTCATGATATCCCAATTACAGCAAAGACAGTGAGAACATTTTATGAAGTCTTCAAAAAGTTCAGCATAATGACGTGTTTTTCTGATGCTAACAATGCCTTTTTGGGCCATTAAAAAGAAAATATTTCTGTTTCATTTTTAACTCGTGAATTGCGCGCATGCGCAAGAGCGAGTTATAGGTACGATGTGGGGAATAGCATTCGCTCGCTCGCTCGCTCGCTCGCTCGATTGGTCGATTCCTGTAAACTTTTTTTAGATTTTAGGCTTTTGAGTACATTTGATAGTTTTTGGCGAGCAATAAACAGACGAAATGGCGACCTTTGTTGCTAAGAATAGTGGTGGGGTGAAAAAGAAGCCAATGATAATCTTAAAAGAGTTTTTTTTTCGTTTTAGTTTCAACAAGCGGCGCCAGCGACTGGCAAGCATTCAAGGATTCACACTGAAATAACAACAACCTTCGGTTTTCATAAAATTGTAATTTACAATCCTTGAACTTGAAAACAATCCGAAGATTCATTGAAAATATCACTTACTGCGAAGCGCTAGGAGTTTACAGATGTTCAAAAGCTTTTTCTGTTATAGCGCGAGATTGAGGACAAAATTGATCATTACGTTTCGTCGCATGTGTTTTTCCTGTGTGAAGCAACAAAAGATGCCGGCGACTGACTAAATAACAAGTTAACACGAAAATCAAATAACACTTAGACAAACAATTTTAGCTACCGATTTTCAGTGAATTTTTAAAGAACAAATTTCTTGTAAGTTTCAAGACAATTTGAAGATTCAACATATATACAACGTACTAAAATGCGAAAATTACACACCACAAAATTGATAAATAGGCCTGAAATGAAATTCTATCTTGTTATTGATTATACGTTGCCTAGCACGTGACTTAAATCTACCCAGGCGGAGATCTAAAATGACGGAAAGCACACTCCGACATCCGTCAGAAGGAGGTCATCTCGGGTAGATTTCCGATTACGAAATCCGAGCTCGCCCGATGTTGTCTTCGTGATGAAGGCCCTATTTAGCATATTAGACCCGCAAAACAGAGTAGAAACGAACACGTGCTTCGTTTTCGCTCATGACTTCGTATTAGCCTTAAGATATTTGCATTTTTTTTCCGTTGCTTACCTATATTACAGACACCAATAAATTTTTGCGATGCCTCCTTTTCACGGATGGCCGATTACAACTACAACATAGTAACACCTCCACGAAATCTATCAAAAGGAGGATGTTACAACACCAGAGGTCATCTCGGGTAGATATCTTATGACGAAATCCGAGCTCGCCCGATGTTTTCATGAAGGCCCTATTTCGCATTTTAGAGCCGCAAATTAGAGTAGAAAGGAACACTTACTTCGTTTTCGCTCATGACTTTGTATTAGCGTTAAGATATTTGCATTTTTTTCCGTTGCTAACCTATATGACAGATTCCACAAAATACATTTGACGCCTACTTTTCACGGATGCCCGATCACAACTACAACGTAATGACATCTTCACGAAATCTGTCAAAAGGAGATTTTAAAACACCGGAAATTTTCTGGATTTCTGATGAAATAAATTAAACGCAGTTACGATATATTGTTATTTCTAATATGGTAATTAGTTTGTGTAGTGTGATCGTCCGGGTGAGTGTTCGCATTCGATCGCCAGTCACCAACAACAGTTCTTCTCAGAACTACACTCACCCGGACGATCACACTACACAAACTACTGATACTCCTGGGTTCAAACCATTTACTTTAATATGGTAATTGATAAAAAAAATTGTACATTACCTCGATTGGACGGAGATTAAGTTTGAATATAATAAAGCAGGCGATATTACTTTTGTCGACAAGGATAATCCGTGATTTGTCTCACCTATTATATTTTCTCTATCTGCGTTGTGCCATGATCATCATTGAAAATATTCTACGATAATATTTTTTACAATATTTAGATGAGGATTTTCAATTCTAAACGCAAGAGCGTACTTAGGGAAAGATCTATAAGAAACAGTTTCTCATGAATACATTTGAAAAATTCTTTTAGCTGACTTCTACATAGATAAAAAATTACTACACATATATATTTCACTTCGACGATTATCTTAATAAACAATTAATGGGAAGTTCTGAGAATCAGTTTTTAATACTACATGTTAAATTAATGGTTATTTTTCTCTTCCAGCTTAAGGGCTCTTTCGCAGTTTGGACAACGCCAGTTTGCACTTGAATCTTCCAAAATAATTGTTGAAATGCATTTCCTGCGAAAAAACTCCTTGCAGCTACAAAATTTCACACAACGAGAAGGAGACTTCGAGTCTGACTCTTCCCTCGGCATTCTACACTCGCACATTACCGAGACCTCTTGAACAAAAAGTGGCCTCCTGTCTCGACACTCGGGTACTTTAGAGAGGGGAAAGAGGTCGAATGATCCACTCTCCAGGCTCTTTAAAAGATGTTGTCTTATCAGCTTCCTATCAAATGTCAGATTAGAAGGATTGAGGCCATGTAGTAGCGAAACCAGAAAAGCAATAGCATAAACTCCACAGTAGTCGGAATTGTTCTGGTGTTGCACATTTGGTACAATGACCTTAAAACTGGTTCCTTCGTCGTATATAATTGATGCAATCTGTTTCTGCACGAGGGCTGCAATTCTTCCCGAAAACAGGCTGTCGTACAGATAAACTACAGAAGGAGTGTAGCATCCTACAGTAGATACCAACACCCAATGATGGCTGCCAGTATTCAGGATTTATGAAAATTGGCCTTTTTGAACAGAAAAATTAAAAATAGGCCCCAAAGTTGTATTTTCCAATCCTCTTGCGTGAGGGAACTGTTCCCTCAGAACAAACTGAGTGGTCGGTGAGCCAGTCTCCAGTTGAAGTGGTGCTAATGTCCTGTTCCGAGAGATGGAATTTACCGGCCTTTGAGGCGCTTCTGTGAGAGGTCTTTACAAATTCTACTTCACCATCTTTTTTATTTTGCTGGGCCAGGTTTGTGTTCGTTGTCGCGTTTACTGTAAGGATGATGCATGTGTTTGCAGTGCTGGTCGTGCTCGAGGTTGTGTTAATGGAGGAGATGGTGTTTGCGTTTGCGGTGTTGGTGATGCATGTGGTCGTGTTTGGTGTGTAAGGGGTGCTTGCCTTTACAGTTTGATTGGCGTTTGAATTTTTTTATGGGTTTATGTTTATTTGAGCCTCAGCGCTTGAGTTGGCATTCTTGATGTGTGCGAGTTTCGGCTGTTTGGCAGGCTGGCGTTCTATATCGTTTAAGCTGACGTTATACCCCCTTTTCATGTTGTTTCCTCTTTCCCCTACACGTCCAGTGAAAGGATTTTTCTTCTGAGATACTGGCAGCCTTTTATAGTCTACTTTCTTTTTTTTCATCCTGCGCGAATTCTTTTTCATAGTAGACTTCAGGAGAGACCTCACCTTTCAGACAACTTTCTCTCAAACAATGAACTCACTTCTTGACAAGTTAATTTACGTGCCATCATAGAATTGGAAATTTTGTTCAGAAAGCGAAATTATCGATTGGAATACGGCCGAACGCTGAATACGAATTGAGTGAGCAAACAGATACTTTGATATCTCGCATGATGACAAATTTCCCGCCTTTGCTAGTTTGGACCATTCAATTGTCTGGGAGTCAATCGACCGTATCATTTATCTTTCCTCTCCATTTCCGGTGTTTTAAAATCCTCCTTTTGACAGATTTCGTGGAGGTGTTACTATGTTGTAGTTGTAATCGGTCATCCGTGAAAAGGAGGCATCGCAAAAATTTTGTGGAGTCTGTAATGAAGGTAAGCAACAAAAAAAAAGCACTATCTTACGCCTAATACGAAGTCATGAGCGAAAACGAAGCACGTGTAGGGCCTTCATCACGAAGACAACATCGGGCGAGCTCGGATTTCGTAATCGGAAATCTACCCGAGATGACCTCCTTCTGACGGATGTCGGAGTGTGCTTTCCTAAAATGACGGTGGCAGGCTTGGCTTAGTTATATCACTCAAAACTCGTTCCCGTTTGTCTCATTTGATAAAGAGGGAATCGTTAATGTTTTCATTAAGACAGTATTGCCTTGACTTTCTAATATTTACAACGAAAGACAGTAAATTTCACTTTTCACCCACATTTACTTCCAACCTTTTCTTTTGAACCAGAAACAAAAATGATAGACGTTTAAAACACATTACATCATCCACCTTGTTAAATGTAATAGCATGATCATTTCAATTGTAATGCCTTCTTGTCCCAACGTTACTTTGTTTCTTTGCTACATTAGCGAACACTGAACTACTGCTCGTACTCTAGATGACAATCAACCACAAAATTCCCTAAACCAGATAACATTAAACATAATCTCAAAAATCATGTGTCAATTCACGAGTTTGCTCACAGAGCACTTTGATTTATATTTTAATACCTTGGGGGGAATTTCTATAATTTGAGTTTGTAAAATATTGTTTGAGTAAACGTAATTTATGTTTTAATTATCATATTTTTAAAACAGATCAGACATAGTTGAGATTCGTAGTAAGTGGGGCAGGACTGTAACAGTAATTTTGACACCTGAGGTGGAAAACAGCATCGACCTCCTCAACAAGACAAGGAAAGCCGTGGGTATTCCAGATGAAAATCCATTTAATAGTTGCTAGGTCAAATAGACAGTCAAATTTGCTATGGAAGGCGGCCTACCTCTGTCAAACCTTACAGAGATAGCCAGTACCAAACTCAGAAAGTATATGGCGACCATTTCCCAAGTAGTCTCTCTCAAAGGAACAGAGGTATACCGACTAAGCAAGACACCTTGATCATGAAATCCAAGTGCATGGAGACTTCTACTGTCTTCACGAATCTGCAGTTGAAATTTCCAAAGTGAGCAAGCTTCTTCTTACAGTCGGTCAAGGTGAAACAAGAAAGTTCACAAGGAAAACACTGGCGGAAAATGACTGAAATGGTGAGTACAAGATTGTAGGTGGTTTCAATTTCATAACTAGTTTCTCTTGTTCTTCTGTCTATATTGTTCTTGAGAGCCATAAACTACACATTTTTTTGTTCTTTACAAACACGTTTAAGGTGCTAACTATGTTAAAAAAGAGAGAAGAAAGATCGGTCGCTTACCAAGTTGAACTACACTAGGAAGTGATCCTAGACCGTTTCATGCTTAGCTGCCAACCTCGTCCCAAGGTACATCGGTCACTTTTTCAAAGTGGCAGCCACGCGTTCGTAGATTCCCGTGCATAAGGGGATATGCATGCTCAAACAATTACTTATGGGGACTACCAGCCATACTTATGGGGACATTTCTAAAACAACTAGTTATGGGAATTACTTGCCATTCTTAAAGAGCTTATGACACGAATTTTTTTGCGTAAATATTTAGCTTATCATATGTACAAACCAATTCCGATTGAAGAATAGTCCTAGACTTAAAACTCGGTTTTTTTCGGGCCCTAAAGTGCTTTTGTCTTAAAAGTGTCCCGTGGACTGGTAACGAATTAGCGGCTGATGATGTAGAAAACTGTGAAAACTCTCAGTCTACACCAAAATACCTTTCACATCTCTTGCAATTTTGTATAAGTCAGCGCTGAAATAATTTTGAAATAACGACCGATAGCGATGTCTACCTACCTTAAGTAAGCTCTACAGAGAGTTGTAATACATCGTACTCAAGTTATAGAGAAGAAATGAAAGTTGCGAGTACGGTTCAGCCCTAAGAAGGAGAAACGCGCTGCATCAAACGAAGATTTATACGAAGACTGACAAAGGCGGTTTCCCGCTTGCATTGTTTAGGTCAAGATTAGAACAAAAATTCCCGTTACTGAATGTCTAGTTTGCTGCGCTTGTGTTTTGTGGATAGCTCTGTTCGTTTCTGTTGCAATAGCATTGTTAGTGAGTGTTTCCATCCGACAGATGCCAGTAGGTAATTTATGACCGGCCCGGTAACAAGAGAGCCTACGCCATCTCCACATGATGCAATCCCATTGGCAAGCGCCTTCTATTAAAGTATTCACCCAGGACAACGATAGACGACACATAAGAGAAACTAGAACCCACTCCCCATACAAGTCCGTAGGTCACATACATTTATGAGCTTCTTGTATGAAGGAGGTTAGGAACAACCCTGGGACGGATAGTAACGCACCAGCAAAGGACACAACACGGCATCCAAGACGATCACACAATGCACTTGATATAAGACCAAAAAAAAATTAGAACCCATGGCCATGGCGCCAATCCACGCTGTGAAAAGAAATCAATAATATGATCTCCATGTATAAAGAAACATGTCATTCTTTTTGTCACGGGCGTGAAGCAGAGGCAAATTTTTTAAATGCGGCAACGACTGTTTTACATCCGTTTTATGACCAATATTATTAGGTTCCTCTCGGTCAGTGCTCTAGTGTTTCGTTGCTGTAGAGAAATTCCCTTGGTAAACCAAAAGCTAACTTTTGAAGAAATAATCAGTTGTATCACGAGGCACGATGATTTTCCACCGAAGAGTAATCGAGCAGTTCTACTGCAAGTTGCTCCTTCTCCCATAGATTGCAAAGGCAGAAGCCATGGTCACGGTCGTCGAGCCGGTCAAACCAAAAGGAAAACGAGTGAGTTTATAGTCATCTGATTCAAGTTAATCTCATATAGGCATTTTGATAGAAAAAAACCTTATTTAGTTTAAGTGCAGCATTGCCATATGACCCATTCCGCACAAAGGAAATAACGAACATCAGTATTATTAATGAATATTTCGTACGCATCGACTTTCATATACGGCACTTGAATTCGTTACTATCTAATTCAATAAAATTTGTGTTTCCTTATTTATATCGTTGCGGTGCTTTTATCCCAATGAAATTGCTAATATTGCTACTTTTGGTTTCTTGAGGGTAGGGGGGAATTGATAGCTCGTGAGATGGATTTTCGGAAACCTAGGTTAGGAGAATACACGGCCCCTTTAAGCTTGTTTTTATGCCATTATCCGTCAGAGGTTGCACACTGTTCACGCAACAGGATATCGGTCAGCTCAGGAAAGAGCTTGAACTTCATTACAATTGATGTAAATCTTTTATCAAAATACGATGGAAGCTACAATTGGTGTGATATTCATACGATAAGAAAAGCGCAAATGTAGTCATGTGGAAAGACAAAAAGTGTGAGTACATCTCAAGCGCGTGAAATAAACATCAAGAAGGAGCTCACCATTTTTCATTTGCGAAATGTCAGCCGGAAAGAATGTTGAACAATCGTGTATAGTGTGGAAACAGGGCCATTCGTTTTAGCTGAATTCATCGGTTATGTTACCCTTATTTGTGGTATGTGTTCGCAACAGGCGTCTTCGAAGCCGGTACGGAGAATAAGGCCGACGACATTAAAGAGTAGAATCTCCTCGATGTCGACGATCGAAAGCGTCCATTTTGGCCATACAGCTACGTCATTTGGAAAGTCGTGTATATAATTGCCCGGTTTATGTGTATTATTCTTGTAGCGAACATCATTGGGCGCTCCAGCCACGCACTATGTTCGTCCTCTCTATGATATTTCTCCTTTCTCCACCATAATTGCTTACGCGTCTTCACAGTTTTCTACGTCACAGCTATATAACATGATTTTGGCCGCTCGCTTAGTGGCGACACTTTTTGGCCGCCAAATCGTACTTCCAATGGACCAAAAAATTGGTCAAGGAGAACCCGCTAAGCGCTATGGTTAATGATCTCTAATTTTAAATACAGCTATCAACCAGAAGATGCAAAATAAAAAATTTCAAAATTTCGTGTCATAGGCACTTTAAAGGGAAAAGCTCTAAATAGCTACTAATGTGGACTACTTGCCGTACTTATGGTGACATGCTAACACACAACTACTTATGGGGACTACTTTCCATTCTTGTGGCGACATGCTAATACACAGTTACTTACGGGGACTACTTGCAAAGAAATTAACCCTCCCCCTTCCCCCCTCCCCCCCCCCCCCGAAAAACGCAACAGTCACATGGACATGGAAAATGTGGACCGGGGAATGTCAAAGTCAAAGGGTAAGTAGAGAAAATGTTGTAATTATAAGAGGAGTAAGTTTTAGCTGAAAGCTTACTTGTTGTGCTTATTTTGATTTTCTTTACAGAGTAAGATGCCCATGTTTTATGTACAGAAGAAGAGAAGGAGGCAGTTTTTTAAGCACCCTAGTTCATTTGTCAGAGAAAGACGCTTTACGGGAAAATTGGACTGTAAGAACTGTATTTTAAAAGCAAATGGTGCATTAGATGGTAGGGACTGGCATGCTGTTAAATATTTTGTTAAGAATCATATTGACATTGGAGAAAGAGGGTTCTTGCCGCTAAAGTCCCCACCCTTAATGACAACCCTTAATACCTTGCTAAAATTCAACCTCAATAGCTGCAAGGACAACAAAAAACAGTAATTCATGATAATTAAGGGGTATTTTGCTGTTTCCAAACATCTCCAATATTTAAAAAAAAACTTACCGTCATAGTTTGCGTGGATACCCTGTGATTCAACGACAAATAGAATATGTTATATTCTACCATAAATTTTTGGATATAGGCCAATCCCAAAATACCCCACCCAAAGTGTAAGCCACCAATCCTCCATTAAATTGGCTTTGTCAAGTATAAAATGATATAAACTGTAGTATTGACATCAAAACTTTTAAAGTCTTAGAATCAATATGTTATCCACTTGTAATTCCAACTCAAAATTTTATAATTGGACAAAATTTAAAAATAAGCTATCTTAAAAATAGGATTTTAGGGTTGTGTCCAGAATTTTTACATTATTTCGACTTTCTCAAATTCAGTCATTGATAACTATGGAGGTAGATTTCAGTATTACACAAACTAAGAGTGCTTTATTTAGCTCTTGATTGGAGTATTAAGATATAACCAATTGAAAGGGTTTGGCATCACATATTTAACTTTGTCAAACAATGACGTTATTAAGAAAACTAAACTTTTAGAATTGTATTTTAAAAGCAAATGGTGCATTTAGTGCAACACTTGCTTTTAAAATACAAACAACTTAAGGACCGGCATGCTGTTTAATACTTTTTGAAAAATCAGATTGACAAGAAAAAGCAGGTTCTTGCCCCTAAGTATAACTAATAGAATCGTTCTGTTTTTGTTATCTCAAAGTATAACTAATCCTGTGCAGGGTAACCTACTGTTTTGCCAAACTCTTCCAATCTCAGGGCTGTCACAAAGATCTCAAGTTTCTGGGTAACTACAGAAAGAAGGCAGGAAATTAAGCAGCTAGGGATTTCCTTTTTGGTTCTATTTTTATTCTATCCTCTATGAAAGTGGCCAGTGGTCAACTTCATATTCGCTGAGGAAACTCCCTGGTCCCCCGCCCGTAATGACTACCCTGTTACCTTGCTAAAATTTCACCCCAAGAGCTGCCAGGACAACAAAATACAACTGAGATAATTAGTATATTCGTTATGATGTTGGACATAATTGCTAACATTATGATAGTTAAGGAGTGTTTTGCTTTGCATTTCCCAATATTTAAAAATATTACTAATAGTCAAAGTTTGTGTGGGTCTCCTGATTCAAGGGCAAATAGTATGTTCCAGTTGCCTCAAATTTTCTTCAAAAGTAATAGAGCTTCCCTTTATTTTATCAATCATTTTAAAAAGTTTCTGTAGATTCTCATCATGTAATCACTGTTACCGAAGGTGAGCCCTACCAAGACTTCTTATAAATACTCCTGCGCTTACAGTTTTAGTGAATTGTATAATCCGCCAGGATCTAAGGCTTCTGCAAATGTTTGGGTTATACTGTTATAAAAAACACACCCTGAACATTTGGATATAAGCCTATATTAAAGTACCCAACCTCAATATAAGCTACCAAATTCTCAAATCTATACATCCTGATAGTAAGCTCTGTAGACCTTACATACCCGCCAATATTCTTAATATGACTAAACAGAATTTTTTTTTATCCATATCATTACTGTTTGGTTAAAGGGTGTAGTTTCAGCCAGTATTGCATTGTAGCTTGTAACCACTGATCCGGCCTTGTTAAGTTATAAATATATACAATGCAGTATTGTTATATGTATTTTGCAAAATATTAGAAGCAATTTGCCATCCATTTGTAGGCCTAACTAGTTTTTAATTGGTCAATATCTTCTTTACAACAAAAAGCTCCTATGAAATTATGAGCTCAGGGTTATATCCAGAATTTTTACCGTTTTTAAGTCTCTTACACTTGATCATTGATAATTCCAGAGGTGGATTTTAATATACACTAACTAAGAGTGCTTCATTTCTGGAGTGTAAGCAAAACCAATGAGAGAGTTTTGCATAATGATTTTAACAAAAAAATTTATAACTACAGTGGTTGAATTGAACTGTTATTGATCAAGCATTGTGAAACCAACATCAGAGGGTTGTGCAACCAAACTACGTCTTAAGTTAAATTTTTGTAGCCATTAGCATACAATTTTATGGCCAATCTCACTAAAAAGATGTCTGCAACATGGGATGCAGAATATCTGCTCTACTCACTCGTGAGTGGCTCTGGCTGATAACTCTCCTGTGACAGTTAAAAAGAAATCGCTGCTTAAAATTATATTAAAGTGTTACAGTTCCATTAACTTCAAACTTCTCTTGCCTTCTTTTTTTGTGAAAAGCCACCTGAAGTTCCAAGATTATGAGGAGGGCTTACCAGTCTGGCTTATATATATGCTACGTGTAGGATGGAAGCCAATGTTAATTAAGTTCCAAGTACTAGATCCTTTTTTTTCTTCTATAAGAACCTTTTTTAATAGGAACGTTTAGGCTGAGATTAGCCCAAATTTTTAAAACATTCTCAGAACATACCCAGGCTGAGAGTCAGTTGAGAACTTTTTCATTTTGCTCATCTTTTTTATCTTTTTTTTAATGAAGAATAAGAGAAGAATAAATAAGGGCAAAAGAAATGTTAAACTGTGGTCAAACAGGACAATAAACTCAAATACTTAAGAATGCGGTTTTTACTGTTGTACGATAAACTGAAGAACAACTCATATTGTGGTCGAATTTAGTCCGTAATAATAAAACTTTCAGAACATCTTAAGAAAGTTTTCAGACTCAAATTGCATAAAAAAGAACGTTCAACCTCAGCCCCCAAATTAGACGTTAAAAAAAAAAGGGTGTGTTACCAAAATGGTACCTATTGTAGTGCTCAACTTGTATTTGTCAAGTATTGCCTTTCCTCCAGTTGGCCAATATCATGAGTTTTTCATACACCAAACTGAAAAGCCATCTCTTAATCAAAGAAGCCGAATTCAGAAAGCTTTTACAATAAATATTTTTGTGCCCTTTTCCTAAAATCATTACTGTCGAGTTGGTGTTATTGAAAGCGTGACAGTTGGACTTTTGTTGTAAACATTAGAGGATTCGAGTTATATCAACTGTCTCTTGCCTTCTTCACAGAAAGATACCCGCAGGTTTGAGTTTCGAATTTGAAAGATAAAGATTAGGTCTTTCCTGCAAAGAGTATTTTATCCCAAATTGAAGAGTCACTTTTGAGATTTTTTCAGTTGGGCTTCCTTAAGTCGCAGTCATCCTTCATTGTAGGCATGCTATGCATGCAAAGTTATTTCTTTGGATGGATAAGCTCAGGTGGGACACTAAGTGACTGACATTTTCATTTTTGTAAAAAGAGAAAAAGTATTAACTTCAAAAGATTCCGACAAAAATTTCTTTCAATAAAGAGCAAAAAAGACCCATTCAATTTATCTGAAATGAATTTAGACACAGGTGTTTTTCTGGTCTATTGTCACTGGTGTCTGAATAGTTTTAAGCAACACTAAACTCCATTGGTGTCACACTTGCGGTAGTCTCCGTCGCAGCCGTTGTTTAGTCTCGCCACGCAGTGCAGTCTCTCTCCCATTGCAAGACCAAACAACGACTGCAAAGGCGATTACGCTAACGGGCCTTCATTATTAGTATTTAATCACGAGGGTTTTCTTCCGCTGCAGGAAAGTACCAGACCTTCAGCAAAACTTCTTCGCCTTCTCCAGCAAAAGGAGAGGCGGTCCTCATAAGAGGGGTGTGGAAACAGAGACCCCACAAGTTAGGTAAGTATGTCCTCACAAGTCTTATATTAAAAGTAGTACCCACAAGTAGGCAAAGTTGAGTAATGGACAGGTCCCCATAAGGAAGTCCCCACAAAAAAATTGGAATTTCCTCAATTCTAATCAAGTGTATAAAGAGTAAGGCAAACAAGCTATCAAACATCGTAGTTTTTATTTTGATACTGCCAGCAGAAGGAGGGGTCCCCGCAAGCGGTGTGTGTAAACACAGTCCTCACAAGTTGCCAAAGGTGCGTACGTGTGTGTGTGTACGTGTGCGCGGTCAAAGTTAATTACCATAAGTCCATATTGTAATTCTAATATAAGATTAGTTATTTTAAGTGAGAAAACCTGACTTGTTATAAGCCTCGTGGTTTCTTTCAGGTTTTCTCGCCATTTATTTTCTGTCATCAATTTTCTTCATTTTTTTTTCCATGTGTAAATGTCGTATATGGCAAATAAATATTGTATTGTATTGATTTTCATTTTCAGCTTTACATGTCGGAGAAAATCCCAGGCGATCGATGATTTCCTGTTTCCTGACCCTCGCAGATTTGATATATTCATTTGAGACACCATTTTATCAGTGACTCACTCTCTGACACTGGAAGAGGCGAAGAAAACGATCATATTAAAAGGAAAATTTTGAATCACAAAAAAATGTCTTAAAGACCCTCGCCACTTCCTTTTTAGGCCTCAGGTATAGAAATTTTAGGTGGCTGTAATTTGACCTTGTCCGGCTCCTATTTGACTAAATTTGGATGTTTGTTGATGAAAGTGAGTGCAAGCCCGTTTTTGAAGTTTTGGATACCCTGGCCAGTTATCGTTACGTCGGAAATTGTTTCTCCGTGATTAGTTATAAGAGTCGGTAAGTGCCAACAAGTAAAATTGAACAAAGTCAACGTTTACAGATTGATTTTCTCCGAATTGTGTGTTCGCCATCTTACGCGGTTGGAGGCCTAAGGCTATTACACGAAATCGCACCATCGCGTAATATGTTTTAAAAGTCTAGTTCATTATATCGTTTGGCAGAAAAAAAAAAAAAAAAAAGAAAAAAGCAAAAAGAATTAAAAAGGAATTTTTGAAGAAAAACTAACAAAGTATGTTACCAAGCCATCGAATCGGCAACCCTCACCTTCCGAACAAACTTTACAGTTTCCGGCACGGTACACTTTGAAGTATTGTTTCTTTCTTACCCACTTCTACACCCGTTGGTATAGAGATCTACTCGCTATGTTAGTGAAACTGTACTTTTTTAAGCCTACGGTTCTAAGACATATCAAAGCAACTTGGAGAAGCCCGTGATTTGAAAGTTTTTCCCTCCGTTGCTTAGAGAAAGGTTGTAGTCTTTGTGGTCCTTTAATCAGTGTAGTAACTATTTGCAAATCTCCAATACTATGAGAGAAAACGAACCGAACAGAGGTCGATACATTTTGATCAGATCTAGTATTTAATACGGTTCGGATATCGTTTGATCATGATCCAGGAGACTCAGAAGCAAATAATCAGGCGAAAGGAAAGAAATTGGCGGTTTCGGTTCGACGCGAAAGTTGACATGACCTGGACCACCGAGGATAGTTACCTTGAGGAATGTCTTGTCCGAAACACAGCACATTAAAACATCCAATGACGAGATGAATGCGAACCATTCTTGAACTGATCATTCTAAAGCGCTCTGAAACAACTATAAAACAAGTGATCAACAAAGCGGGAAATATGCAGCTTCCACTTAGCCCAACCCCTCTTTCCGGTGACAGTTTGATATCTTTCATTCCGCCTCTAGAATTTAATGCCACATAAATTTAAAGTCAGTCAGATTCGCAGCGGTTCTAGAAAATCACGCTGTTACTTATAGCCGGCCACGATGTTTCTTGCTCTGTAACTTCATTTAGTTCAAGTTTTTCTATCTATCATCTTATCTAAAGCCACGAAGTTTATGGAATCGTGTCTCAACAACTGTGAACAGTGGTTCAAAGGGCAGCGGAGGGTGACACGTTGTGTAGAACATGTACTGGAATGTCTCTTTTGGTTTGAAGAGGGTTCTTTTATCGAGAACTGACTCCCCGTTGAATCTTTCATTCTTATAGGCAGTTGAGTCTAAGAAAGTGGCTCCTGAAACAGAATAATATTTAAGCTGTAAATTTGATTGTTGGGTGGTGTTTAATTGGTTAAGTTTGTTCAGTGAACTGGTTGACGACATCTCTGTAGGTGTGCAAGGGAGAGTCTAGCCACGTAGATGTTTGTAAAAGCTACAAACAAACCGAAGAACAACAGATATTTTTTAAGCCGACTAAATATGCCTCTAGCAAGTCTTTGCCTATCTCCATAATCATACAGGAGAGCACATCATCGATATTGTAAAGGCTTTAATTTGCTAATATTTCTAAATTTCGAGACCATTACGCGATGTCAATTTCGCAATAAACCTTGCGCATGGAGAAAAGTTAATCGCTAGATTTTACTAAATATTTCTTGGTTGTTGAAACAAAAACTTACGCTTCCCTTGTATCAACATCACCTAAATCCATTGCTGATAAATAGAAAATGATGCATGGGCGCGCGTAGATATCAAATTTATCTTCGAGTGTTTAACTCGATAGCGCACGAGTGAGCGCAGCGAACGAGAGAGATGTCGAGTTGAACACGAGAAGAGAAATTCTATATCTACAAGCAACCATGTATTATTTTGTTTATCATATAAACACAATAGCCCTTTACTGATAAGAAAGCCGACTTCATTAATGAATGAAAATAAATAAAACGACAATCTCTAAATAAGAATCGTAGAGTGCGTTGGCGCTAACTCTTAAGATGGAAAAATGTGTTGAATACTGATTATAAAAAGAACAATGTTCGTAATTTTCAATTTACAAAATTCTCATTTATTGACTCTGTCCTTACCGACAGAAGAAGTCTTTCAGGTAAACGGCCAAAGTCAGCCAGCGGCAAATCTTCCAGTTGTCGATTTTCATTCTCTCATACGTATCTTGCGGTTTTTCTTTTTGTATATTGGTTCTTTTTCCCCTTTTAGAAAAGTTTGAACCTCACTATCTTTCATCGATACGGATTTTTTGAGTGTTTTAGCCGCCATAATCCGAGAAAGTTCCGACAAACTACTTTGTGCTGAGAATCGTGAGGTCTTGGTCTTTATTCCATCATAAGATAAAACTACATATCTTATGTTACAATGAATTGAAAAAACTACAGAAATCTACATACATATTATGAATTAAAAAGTATATCATTACAATAAATGGAGCTTAAATATCAACCTATTTACAAATGTGTTCATAAAGCGCTGTGTATTAATTTTCGGGCGCGCGCAGCCTTTTTTCCTGAGATTGTGTAGATATGTCTTTTGGACAGGAATGATATCTTTCAGGGGGTGGCAATCCGTTGATTTTAGTTTCTTCAAAATGTTTCTGTCTTGTTTGTTTAAAAGGTTCTTGATAAAAACTGGAAATGAGATAAAACCGCGTTTATGACATCGGTCTAAAAAATTTTGTACAACCGTAAGATCGGACTCAGATGCCCCATAGACTGAAAGTGCATAGCTAAAATTAGCCAAAACAATCGATATAAAAAGATGATCAATCTCTGCCTGAGAGTAATGTTCCTTTCTCAATGTTCGTAGGACGTGTAAACACTTGTTTGCTTTGACAAGCTTAGTTCTTACATGCTCATCAAATTTTCCATCACTCTGTAAAGTTACTCCTAGTAAAACGAAGCTATTACATTGGGGAATATTATTAATTGGAGAGTAGAGTACATTATGATTTTTCTTTCTAACAACCAGCTCTTTACATTTGCAAGGGTTGCAGACCATTCTATTGTCTTTACACCATGTTAAGAACTGTCCTACTAAGTCGGCAGACGGGTCACTATTCCTAGTGATAGGCGAAAGAATAGTGGAATCATCGGCATATTTAAAAAGCACAGGGCAACCATTAAAAAAAATCTCCAAATCGTTCAAAAATATATTAAAAAGATACGGTCCGCTTACACTACCTTGTGTGGTTCCTCTATTGACAAGTTTCCACTGTCCTAAAAAATTATAACTAACAACACGTTGTTGTCTTGCATAGAGGAAACTATGATACCAATTGATAATGTACGGATTTAGAGGTAGCTGTTTCAGTTTGGCAGACAAAATAGCATGGTTCACAAAATCGAAAGCCTTACTGAAGTCCATGGTAAAAATTCGCACTGCGCTATAGTCACTACTATCTAAATACTTGTATGTCTGGTGCTGGATAGCGAGCAAGGCATTTGTGCAACTACCCGCCTGTCTATATGCAAATTGGGTGTGGCTCAGGTTGCTCTCAATGACTGACTGTGCTTGTGTACGATACACGACCTTCTCAAACAACCGGGCAATAACGGGAGTAACATTAATACCACGGTAGTCTGAGTCCTCTATAGGCATGTTCACTTTGGGGAGAGGATTAACATTTGCCCTTTTCCAGGAGTCTGGCCATGTATGAGTAGACAGCGACAGATTCCAAACGTGAGTGACGATTGGTGTGAGTAGCTCAGCACAGTCTTTCCAGATCCAGTACGGGAGGTCGTCTGGTCCCGTTGCGGTTTTCTTTACATGAACTAAGGTATTCCAGACACACCGCTCAGATATTTTCGGGGGCTTTACACTGTCCGGGATATCCATATCACTAGGTCTAACGTAAGTGTCATCATAGCACAGGTTGGCGAAGTAGTCGTTCAGACGAACTAGAGAGTTCTTGTCCAAATTTATCAACGATGACCTGCGACGCTGCGATAGGGCGTCCACGCCCTTCCACCACTCACCGCTACCAATGGCAGCCAGTTTTCTTCTGTTCTCGGTTATCAGCTCAGAAATGCGCTTATTAAATAAAGACAGGCGTTCCTTATTCTTTCAAGATATATGGGACTTAGTCCTCAGCATACACTTGACTAATGGGGACATCCAAACTGGGTCACGCGATGACATGCGTACAGATTTTTTGCGGCATAAACTTATTCATCACTGCACGAATCTTTACCTCAAGCACCTCGACCGCCTTGTTTATGTCCACCTCATTGAGGACGTCACTCCAGTCCAGCGCAGCGAGTGCCATATAAAATGACTGTTTCCGATGTTCCCTACAGTCCCGCACAAGAACTTTGCGGCGCATAGGTTTAAGCTTTAATCCCGCCGGTAAAACAAAGCCTTCATGGTCTGTCTTAATAAGCATATGTATGGAATATGCTTGACCGAACAGATCCGCTCGGTTGGTCATACAGTTATCCAAGCACGCGTTACCCCGCGTGGGAAAATCAACCACGAAATCCCAGCCAGACAAAGCCTTAAATTCTTGCATATCCAAACGATTTACATCGCCACCACAGACAATAGCCGCTTCTGGGTGTTTGTTCAACACAAGGTCCACAAAAGATATTATATAATTAATTAAGTCGAGATCCCGGTAGCTATGCTTGGGAGGATTATACAGGCCGCAAATTAGCATAATGTGATCGGACGGCAACTGCACTGTTAAAGCAATAAATTCATATAAATTGGACCGATAGACATCCAAGACTTTAAGACTGTCTCTCACATAGACCGCAACACCCCCTTTTTTCCTTTTGTCCAAGTCTGCCCAACCTCTGTCCCGCCTGAACACATTGTAATTTGGGATATTCACCACGGCGTCCGGCATATTAGTGGAAAGATGAGTTTCACTGACAATACACACATCAATATCCTGAGATCTCAGGTCAGCCTCAAGCGCCACAGGTGCTCGTACACGACTTTTTGTTTTCGACAAACCACAAATGTTCGTAAACAAACGTTTTGGGACAGCGAAACCCTTTGATTTAGAGGTGGATGTTTTGTCGGTTGTGTTGACACGCGGAATGTTAATTAAGTTACTCCGATCCACTTTCCGACCTTCAGCCTTGATGAAACGGCGGCCTTGCATCACCGGGATTTTCTTGGTTGAGATGGATCGTGAGATTCGAGCACTGTGTTGCCCACGGTATTTCAGAATGCTGAGTGACTTGAACTGAGATAGAACGGCCGGAGATGGCTTGAAAGCTTTGTTTCGGAGAGACAAGAGTTCAGAGCATTTCAAAGACGCTGGCTTAGTTCGCATTAACATCGGGTAGTTCTTATTAACTCCTCCGAAACTCCTGTCTATCTCTGGACCCGGTTGTGACTCTACGTCCATATCTATATAGTGATATCTAGCGTGATATATTTCTCCGGTACTGCAAGCAAGGTTAGACCATGGACGCCCCACAACACCACCGGCCGGCGAACTCTAAATTTAGGAGTAGTAAACTTGGATAAAATATGTTTGAAAAGCCAAGGACTTTCAGCCCCCCTATAGTGACAATTGTAGCATTCTTGGGCAGCA
Organism: Pocillopora damicornis; assembly: GCF_964200805.1. NCBI lineage: Eukaryota > Metazoa > Cnidaria > Anthozoa > Scleractinia > Pocilloporidae > Pocillopora > Pocillopora damicornis. The sequence goes on from NC_142682.1 coordinate 12,061,847, forward strand.
TTCAAAACGAAAAGAACACCAAAAATGGTAAATAGGCGAAGAGCTCCAGAAAACGTGGCATCGAAACACCTTTCACATACATTTCGTTCCAGCGAGTTGCAATGTTTGCCCCATGGCGATCCCAGAAATCTTTGCGCAAACACAAGGATCCGATTACAAGCAACTCATCGATATGTCTATTCCGGGGATCTAGGGCAGGGAGTTTAGAATGAGAATAGGTGGTTGGGGGTTGGGGGTGAAGAGCACATTTTGCGATCCACGTGAAGCAAACTCGTATTGCTCGATACAGTGAGAACTTCAACTTTTGAGGTAAAGTAATTAAGGTTTGCATTGCTTTTTTGTGTTGAGATGTATCAAGATCTTTCAAAGCGAGAATTTGCTTGGAGCAGGTTCACTACAGCCCCTACCAAACGATACAACATTGTCACATATGCGTAAAAGTGTAAGATCGATACAAAAGAACTCATCCAACATAACTTAGACGCACGACATTGTAACTTAGCGGATTAGCCAGGGTTGTTAATTTCGAAACACCGAGGCTTCGGATGGTTTGTTAATGATACTAAGAGGTAAATGTCGCTATTGCCTTGATACAATTACTAATGTCGCTATTTTCTAGAAAAACTTTGTTCTCTTAAAGATATAAATTGCCAAATTGTAACAAAACTGTAGACAAAATTCTGGATAAACCTCAAGAGTAATTAATGAATTTACCATACTGGTTTTTGAAAAACCGGACCCTAGGCTTCTTTACAGCAAATACAGGAGGCGACATCGTAACTTTAGACAGCGAGCCAAAGTTTCAAAGTGTCCAGCATCGTGCCACCCTCACCCCCGGAATAGACATGCCGGTAACTCATTCATCATTTAGCCATGTGCTGTATGAAACGGGTAAACAAGAATTTAAAAATAGATGAAAGCCCAGGAATGTTTCCTCGAGCTGGAAAAACAAACTGGGTATGGGCGCATGATCTTTAAATATTGCAAAAAACAAAAACAAAAAAACCAAACAAACAAACAAACGCATAAAACGAACACAAAAGGGAAGTGAATGTATTTCAAAGAGAGAGTTTTGGCAATTTCTTGATTATAGGTTAGATTGAAGCTGTATTTTGCACATTTCATTTTTTCAATTACAACAACATGTCTTCCCCTTTCTTTCGTCAAACTTAAGAAAATTCAAAGTTAAATGCAAAAATTATAAAAAATTAGCAGAAAAATCAAATAGTTTCAAAACGATTAAGAGCGTAACAAGCTTAACTATATGTTAAATCGTATATTGATTGCAAAAGATTGAAATCTTTGGGCCCGTTATTTAAACAAAGTTCAGCCGTTGGTTGACAAAACCGCAATCTAAACTACCTTGAATTTAGCTGATTCTTTTAGGTGAACATGTCTCTTCATAGGTAGTGTCAAGAGGGCCAAAAGCTAGCAGAAGAAATGCATTTATTTAATGAAAACAACCCTCTTCTAGAGAATATTTAAGGCCCACTGATTACGAAAAAACGTGACCGCCGTTTGGCTTAGACCTCGTGTCATTCAATAACCGGCTCTTTAAGTTTAAAGAATAGTCTAAAATGATAACTTCGCACGGATTAAGTCACATTGTTTGTTTAGCAGTGGTTTCAGTTCTTTGACAAAAAGCATTTCAAAAGTAAGACACTGAAGCTTGTTTTGGAAATTTCTTAGAACGTTCAAACTCCACGCGATGTCAGTTTTCCGGTTCCATGTCATGCTCCTTTATGAGATGGTCTGCGATCGCCGATTCCGTTTGTGATCTTCAATGCGTTGATTTAAGTGCTGTCATGTGTATCCGAAAATAAAGTGTATCATACAGATCACGCATGAAAAAAAAAGAGCGGTTTCTCTTCCTTCAATCTGATCGCGTTCTTTATCTCAGTTTCGACTTGTCTTAACCGGGCTGATTTCTGTGTTCATCTTGCAATTGAGATCTACAGGTCGTCTTCTTTCCGAGTTTGCCGACTTCTTAGTGTTCCTTGTAGGGAAAACACGATTCTGGGAACTTCTTACTTCTCAGTCGCTTGAGCACGACATGCATCTGATATCTTTACATCAATAAAGTGATGGATGGTAGTATTATATTTACACGACAATTGTTCGTAAACATAACTTGTCATATTCTAATAGACCCTGATTAAGGAAATCGGAGAGGTCGAAACGTCATCCCTTTTCATCGCTAGTTTTTATTATGTTTAAGAATATGTCTTTTTCAACTAAGGAACTCGCTATACCCGAATATTTGTATCGAAACAGTGAAGGAAGCTGGTGGTTACAACTCTTCGGGCCGGTTATTCAGTTTCAATAAAGTTTAGCCAAGGTTTAACAAAACCGCGTTCTAAACTATCTTGAATTATGCTGAATCTTTTATCTGAACATTCAGTTTGTGAACAGTGTCAAGAGGGCCGAAAGCTAGCAATGAAGGGCATTTATTTAATAAAAACAACCCTCACACAAAGATTACGGCCCTCTGATTGCGTAAAACAGCGGTTTGGGTCAGACCTCGTGTAAATAACCGGCCCCTTGTGTTTCTCTTTACTTCTATAGCAGATTGAAACTAATACTACTATGTAAGCAACAACTGTTGTCAAAGCACAACTGAATCAAGTTAAGTCAACAAGAATGGCCTAATGTCACAATCTCTTTGTTTACCGTAAGAACCCTCTGTCCCACTTGAAGTTAAGGAACAGAGGAGGAGAAGAAAATTTCATTTAGCCATACGTTTTGCTATCACTTATCTGCTGGATGGCGATTTATCCGTCGGATAGCTTTATCCGCCCTTTATACAGCTGAGCCCGGTAAGTCTCTCTGCCCAGCTGACGCTTAATCTTAATCTTACTTTAGAGCTTCAACTTATCTGATAAGCGCAAAACAGGATTAAAATCGTCATAGGAACGTCACGAATTCTCATGGGTAACGGATTCTTCAGCCGGTGTACTTTGTTGCCATGGATACGACTGTCCTGGAGGTGGAAACTGTGAAATCTGTTCCTTACCAGGGTAGGGTGGTGGCGATTCTAACGGGTATGGGTAATCTGGGGGTGGTATATCTGCGTTTGTTGAAACTAGAGCGTGACTTACTTGAGGGGTTGTGGTGTCAACAGGTTCAGGCGGAGTACGGCGTGATACTATAGCCATTGGAAACCTCTCCGCTGCCTCTCTGTTTCGCCTTTTAATTAGTTTAGCCAAGCAAACGTAAAGGAATATCAGTGCAAAAAACACTGCGACAGTTACAATAATGGGTGTCATCCAAGCAGGAGACTCTAAAGAGAAAAAGAGAAACAAAAGTCAAACAAGCAGAGTTATCTGAAGCTAGGGTCGTTTCCACGTGGCGTTGAAAAATACTCGAGTTGACGGTGCATGAGACGTGCTACAACAGATTCAACCTCTAATTTTTAAAACAAAGGTAGACAACCTGAACTTGATACGGCCTTGAAGGTGGCTTTGAATCCTCTGTGTGGTTTTCTACCCACATAATCTGTAGCAGAGTAGAACTCAACCCACATATAACGATTACGGTGACTGGAACGAACGTTTTCGGGAATTGTAGTTCCACAGTATTTTCCCAAAGATGTGCCAGACAATGGCATTCCATCTCCAACTTCCACATAATCTCTGCAACCAGGATCCAACTGAAATCTCTCGAAGATGAGTTCAACGCTTTGTCCCTCGGGTACAGTGATGAGCCATTCACAAAGTAAACCCGGTGGGTAGTAGGTCAACGGACTCTCTAGAATCCCTTCTGATCCGGTCAACCTCAAATCAAAGTTGTGGACGTTATCTGGGTAACATAACTCGCTGGAATTTACAGCTTTAGTTTTCGCTACGGAGTTAGAAAACAATCTCAAGTAAATTCCTTGAAGTGATCCCACGGGGGAAGGGGA
>NC_142682.1:12070747-12125747 GCF_964200805.1 Pocillopora damicornis
AGACTTTTTAGGCTTTTAACTCGTTGGCAGAGCTCTGAAAATCCCTTGTAGTAGCTGTGTGGTAAAGGCCCCTCGTTACATTTTACAACCGAACGTTCAGGACGTGGTGAAGGCTTGCTGCTTTCATGGCTTTTCTTAGGCATGTTCAGCTTCGGCAAAGCTCTAAATTTGGGCTTCTTTTTAGTCATTTTCGCAGATTGATCTATCAAAGAAAAGATAAAATTGTCAAACTTGGAAATAGTCAAACCTAAAACCATATCCACTTTCAGAACGAACTTCAAACAGCAGCAACACTGATCGGTGAAAACTAACTCGAAGCAAATCCGAAAATTTAACAAGAAAATACAGATATGTACTTACATATTTCGATATCTTCGGGCGCAAAATGTTACTCACAGGTATATATTCTATCGCTCTTCAACTGTTCCCTGAAGTTCTGATCCATTTCTCTTGTCTTTTTTATCTCACCAAGCCATTCGTCTCGCCATGTTCCATGAGCTTCGTCTTTTGCCACAGGCAACTTCCAAATACCAATTCCCTTCGTTCTTCTGCACGAACCACAGCCAAATACTGAGCAATTAGCCCCTGGCATAACTTTTATATTTCTTGCAAAACGACAACCATATACTGATGAAAATTACGGAGAAACCTAACACATATCGCACAACTAACAAGAAACTACTCGACAGACGCCATGATCGTTTGATAAATGTGCACTGTCGCGATCACGTGACAAGGCAAAAATCAAAACAAAGACATCGGTCTTTGAAGCTCGCCGACTTTCATAACCAGTCTCCTCTACTAACTATGGTCAAATCAGTCGTGATGAAGAGCGCTTTTCACGCTTGCCTTGAACTTGCCTTTTCTACCACCTAATTTCAAAATGTTTTGAGATAAAATTTCTTTGGCTGATTGGAAATGAGGGATGTTACGAATGAGCGGCAAGGTGTTTAAGCGGAGACACCGACTTCCCCGAAAACGAAGAAATAGGAATGCTTTCACTTACATGTTGGATCATGAAGCGCTGTAAATGTTGCTTTGAATCCCATGAAAGATGATCTGATTGGACCAGACCTGAAAAGAACCATCATGTTACGACCGGTAGAGGAGATGTCATCGGGGGTACCAAAACCGCACATTTTTCCTTCGCTCTCACCATCGATGTACTTCCCATCGACAACTTCTACATAATCTGCATCACATCCTCCCGAGATGCCATCTTGAACCATTTGAAAGGTGTCAAAGCTAAGTTTCACAAAGTACCCTTCTGGTACAGCTATGAGCCAATTACAGCTGGAGTGAGAGAGATACCCTTCTCTTCCCTCTGGGCTTTGAAGAGTTCCACTGTAACCAGATAATGTCAGGTTGTTGTTGTAAATGTTGCCCGGAAAACATCTCTGCTCGGAACTTCCGGCTGGGAAGAAAGATGCATCACCCAAATTAACCTACCATTTTTCAGGGAAGTCTTTGGCAGGCTCTCTACAGAGTTTAAACCCTTTTGAGCTTTAAAATACTTATATGAATACTAGGGCCCGACTGGCAACACCGAAGGTGATAACGAAACATAATTTTTTGATGAAGTGGTAGAGCGTCCTCAGAGATTCAAGTTATTCACCACATATTTGATAAATTCAAAGTGAAAAGAGGAATACAAAGATACTCTGGAAACAGTCTTGGTCCAGGGCCATGGACTAAATTCAGTTACACAGGAAAACTTCGAGACAACCAAGCTTATATGTTTTTTTTTCCTACGGTATAATTTAACCGAAAGAAGATTCTATACTCCTACAAACTCAGCTACTTTATTAAACAACGTGTAATGGATCTTACTATTGTAATACCATGTGGGTATTACAATAGTTATCTTCTAAAAAACTTACTTGAGCCCATTATGGACTATATCTTAGTTTACCACTGACACACACTCACTGCTACCTACAAATCTTCTTGAAATGAACAATCTTCCACTGCATCTCTCTCTCCCTCTATCTCTCTCGGTATAACTTTCCAGTCGGGCACTCCCAACAAGAACAACTACTAATATTAAACGACTGAGTCCTTAGATACATTTACAAAGTATTCCAGGACATTTCCAAAGCTTACAAAACAACTGTTTTAGAAGTCTTCCACCATAACTTCATAATCTAATATATTTTTCTCGAAAGTTCCATGGTATGATAGTGGAAAGTTCGTGTATGCATGTCAGCGTGACTAGGCATTCTAGAAATTTCTAGAAACTTATTTTTTTGGTCACTATTCATAACACCTTACCGTCCCAATTTGCAATTCGAGCAAAAGTGTCTTTAAGAACAAAAACTCTTGGAGATGTCATAATCAGTGGTACTTCAAGCCTTTTCCCCTTTAAGAGAGTGTCTCTGTAAGAGCGGTCCGGTCGATTTTGCTTGAGACACGGATTTCGCTCGTTTCTCGTGTGTTGTAAGACATTCATGTACCTATACTAAAACCACAATCAGTTTGATCGGATCTCTTTATTTTTCAGAGTTTTACGGAAATTAAATTTCACTCGAGCGAAGGCTTGTCGTGACACTTTTCAAGACTTGAATTTCATACAACTTTGGAGGACAATTTACAAAAAACTACGGAACTCAGCAAAAAAAGGATACCACAGCCATGTATATTAACTCTATCTTATCTATCGAGGCGACTTTCGTAAACATCACGTGTCAATCAAGGAAACAGGAAGACTTAAATGACACCTTATCAGTTCGCCTAAATCACACACGCCAAAACCGATCAGATTCAAGGTAAATTTTTGAAAAAGTGAGGCGTTCTTAACTGATCCAACTAACATAGCTAGGAAGTAGGTGCCATAGAAAAGGTAACTACAGAAAAAAACTTTGCGGCCCGACCTTTACGAGAACTTTATAACTCCGTGAACTTGCCTAATTTTCGGTAATCTCCAAGTTTGGCCGCCATTTTGAGGGACTTGTCAACATGAAGCGTAACCGATATAAATCAAGCAGGTAGATTTAAAACCGTCAGAAATACATACGAAAGCAATTCAATGAACTTTACTTTCAATTCAAGCGGCAAAATATGCTTACCATCCCCATGCGACCATTTATTCCAACAATTCAAACACTACAACTTTCTGAATACCCCTCGTCGATTCCACCGCAAGAAATAACCTGTGCCACCCAAGCTTCGACTCGAATGTGAAGTACGAATCAAATAACATAACTGCTTCATCTTTGCAGTAATATCACGCTGGTATTTTGATTTTCCGATCGACAAGAACGGTGATCAGAATCGATCGGTTTGTTTACCTCATAGACGTGACCGCTGACCAGCTGCTGAGTGAAAACAGTACGGTTCAGTGGCGAGGGGCGGGGTGAGGGGTGGGTGCGGGCAGATTATCAGAAGATTTTTGGGAACATCCGAACATATGCATTAAAGTATCATGATAAACATTAGGATTCTCAGCCTTAATGCGAAGGCATGCTTCGTGTTGCAACACACCGGAATTGAAAATTCGTCGTAAAATCGCACGAACCTTAGAATGAGTGCAGGCAACTTTGACTTCTGGCGAGATTAAGTAGATTGTTCAAAGGACCCCCTGAGATTTTTTTCAGGACTATAACTGAGATTTGTTAATAACTATGATAATCGTCATCATTAGCAGACGGTGCTTTTTGCCCATTGTTGTCATCATTATCGTTATCACGCCGGAAGAAGTATAAAGCCGGCATGTCGCCTTACCTAGCTACAAAAAAAATTGTTCTCTCTTTTGCTCCCCTTGGATCCTGGAAACTGTTACTATTAAGACGATCAACAAGAAAGCCTTTATGATTATTGAAACTTTTGATTAACAGAATGTAAGAAAAAAATCGGTGGGGAGAGTTTTTCGCGTATCTTATTATCTGAAGGATGATTTTAAATAAAACAAATAACACTTAATTCAATTTACCTTAGTTGTCTCGTGTTTAAAAGTGGCGTTTCTGGGGACCGTAGATTCTTTTCTGATTCTTCTTGTCTCAGCCTAGACTCACTATCATCAACTTTTTTCTTGTGCTTCTTACGGCATGGGACACAGATAGCTGAGGTAAGCGATTGCAAATTTCTCACTTAAAGTAAAGCCCAGTAGCATCCATCAGGAATTAAAAACCGACATGCACTGTTTACTTTTATTATTCTTAATCAAATAAGGGGTGTTTTAGTCTGCAAATTTAATCATACTGGTTAATGAGAATCATACAAACTGCGGAAAACTGACCGCAAATAATTGTGAACCGTACGCATGAGTAAGTATATTGCGTTGTCAGGTGATTTGATCTTCTACAAAAACATTATTGATTATCAACCAAGCAATATTGTACATATTTCCATCTGTAATTAAAAGCACTTACACATAGATCTATTTTTTTCAACGTGATGTGTACTTAAGTACCTTTCATCTAATAAAGAATTTCTTCTCTTTTCGAGCAGATGTCACGTGACAAAAATAGATAACAGAAAATGTTACTGAAGACTACCTGATTCAACTGGAATAATAACTCCAAACAGCTTCTAAATGTCCTGAGGCATATGCAAGGTAATTATATCTCTGCCTTGGATACGCTTCCTGACACCATCATGATCAGGATACTGACATGTTACCTTCTCCCCAGAGTGTGGCGATGTCTATAGCAAATCCACATTTTTTTGTTTATCCTCCTGAGCGAGGTGAAATCTTTAGACAGGTGGCAGCTTATCAAATGATGTTTTACTTCGTCATTGCATTCAGACAGTCGTACCAAACCACTTAAGCCACACGATGAACTAAAGTTTTATCCATCTTTGCCATTCAAAAAGGAGTCCTGAGACATAATGAACGTCTCGCTAATGAACGACTTCTTCCTGTACTTGTAATTGTTTCCAACGCGATACAAGTTCGGGAGATCTAAAGGAACTCACTATAACTTTATATATTCGATACGATTTCAATTTCCGCGTCAAAGGAGAAGCCTATTGTAATTCGTGAGTGGTCAGTGGTTACGCTCGTGAGGTAAAGAATAGGTTTGTGACTTTCTCACTCAATTGAAGACTCGCGTCACTCTTATGAAATGGTTGAACGGAATACAGACTTCAAGCAGTCTCTTATTTTTCTTAAAGATAGTGAGGTCACGCGTATCCTGTGAGCATGGAGAAGCCGCGAGACACGAGACTCGTATCTCGCGTCTTTGCCGCTCCACGCTCTCAGAGTTGGGCAAAGACAAGACACGTTATTTCCGGTGCGATACAAGAGGTTCAATAGTTATCTCGATTATCTAAACACATTTATTTACGTGGTAAAGATTTGTTTTTAAATCTATGAACTGATGCTAGTCCTATTTGGAACGAAATGCATTTGAAATAATGCAACACGAAGCATGCCTTCGCATTAAGGCTGAGAATCCTAATGTTTATCATGATACTTTAATGCATATGTTCGGATGTTCCCAAAAATCTTCTGATAATCTGCCCGCACCCACCCCTCACCCCGCCCCTCGCCACTGAACCGTACTGTTTTCACTCAGCAGCTGGTCAGCGGTCACGTCTATGAGGTAAACAAACCGATCGATTCTGATCACCGTTCTTGACGATCGGAAAATCAAAATACCAGCGTGATATTACTGCAAAGATGAAGCAGTTATGTAATTTGATTCGTACTTCACATTCAAATCGAAGCTTGGGTGACACAGGTTATTTCTTGCGGTGGAATCGACGAGGGGAATTCAGAAAGTTGTAGTGTTTGAATTGTTGGAATAAATGGTCGCATGGGGATGGTAAGTTTAACGAACAATTTCATATTTTGCCGCTTGAATTGAAAGTAAAGTTCATTGAATTGCTTTCGTATGTATTTCTGACGGTTTTAAATCTAACTGCTTGATTTATATCGGTTACGCTTCATGTTGACAAGTCCCTTCAAAATGGCGGCCAAACTTGGAGATTACCGAAAATTAGGTAAGTTCACGGAGTTATAAAGTTCTCGTAAAGGTCGGGCCGCAAAGTTTTTTTCTGTAGTTACCTTTTCTATGGCACCTACTTCCTAGCTATGTTAGTTGGATCAGTTAAGAACGCCTCACTTTTTCAAAAATTTACCTTGAATCTGATCGGTTTTGGCGTGTGTGATTTAGGCGAACTGATAAGGTGTCGTTCAAGTCTTCCTGTTTCCTTGATTGACACGTGATGTTTACGAAAGTCGCCTCGATAGATAAGATAGAGTTAACATACATGGCTGTGGTATTTTTTTTTTTTTGCTGAGTTCCATAGTTTTTTGTACATTATCCTCCAAAGTTGTATGAAATTCAAGTCTTGAAAAGTGTCACGACAAGCCTTCGCTCGAGTGAAATTCAATTTCCGTAAAACTCTGAAAAATAAAGAGATCCGATCAAACTGATTGTGGTTTTAGTATCGGTACATGAATGTCTTACAACACACGAGAAACGAGCGAAATCCGTGTCTCAAGCAAAATCGACCGGACCGCTCTTACAGAGACATTCTTAATTTTCCAATGATAACCATCTCTGAAATTACCTATTTAACCCCACAGTTGGTGTGGAAGGCGCACCTAAGCACCAAGAAAGCGAGGATCAGCGATAAATCCCAACTTGCTCCCGCTTTTTCACGACAAATCAAAAACATTGACCAAAGTAACGAACAAGCTTTACGCTTTAAAAATCATTGGTCTGTTGATAAATAAAATCATAATGTACTTACGCGGTTCCACAGCCTCAAAACGTGCCTTAAATCCAGTATGATTCCAAGAGTCCTGACTGGATTGAAACTTTATCCGCATGTACCCCCCAGTCGAGTAGACCGCTGACTCCCTACTAAACAAGTTGTATCCGTAGTAAACAGCTACCTCTTCACTCCCCGACTTTTGCCCATCAAGTATTCGCACGTTGTCCTCCCGATCAAGATTAAATTTATCAAATGTTAGCTTCACTCTTTTGTTAGCAGGAACGGAAATCACCCAAATACAAGTGACTTTTCTCGGATAAGGAGTAGGATAGAATGGGGAGAAGAGGGTACCAGAGGAACCAGTGGGACGAATATGTTCGGCATTCCCTTCTGACGATTGGCATGCTCCAAAGGCTTCCTCTGCAAATGAATGCATCAATAAGAACGTTGCAGCTCGATTTCAGACATTCATTTGCAATCCTTGTCAATATTTACAAACCTCACACATCGTTATTCCGGTATAATTTATTCGCCCCCCCCCCCCAGCCGGGAAACAATTGATAAAGAGCTGAGTGCTTCTATAGTACGTTTGTCTTCTTCACCGAAATATGCGAGACATAGGAAAGTGACTCTTTCCACTGACCATGGTGTTGTAAATAATGCCATCAGACTTTCCCCTACGCCTTGCAGTACATTTTCAACACCTATAAGGCTTCAATAGTCAAACCACGGAAAGACAAACTCCGTAAACTTACGCAAGAAAAACTTAAACGATCCCATTTCTTCACCCTCCCCCCCTCCCTAAGCCCCTTAGGCCAACTGAGTTTCAGAGTAAACCCAAGAATGCCCAAATAACGTTACCTATGACCACGGCTGAAAAGTTTAAACTAAAACTGCCTGCTTCCAATAAGCATTTCTCTTCCACAGAAAAATCAACAAACATGTGGCGTCCTGTGGAATAAATCACATCAGGATGGACCGTTCCGGTATATGATTTTCCAAGACGCTTGTATGATGAATCGATACCATCATAAAAAGTGAGTCTATCATAACTTTTTTGCAGATTGAAGTGATTAAATTTAACTTTCAATACATATGCTCCACCAGTGGAAAGGTCATCCGGTACTTTGAGTATCCATCTGCAACACCATGAAAACAAACTGGCAGGAGGCAAGAGAGGATAGCCTGGACTCGTCAGTGTCTTCTTATCTGATATAGAAGCAGCAAGTGCTTCACCGTAGCGAGGACAAACTAAAAAGTACAAATACAACGAATGGTTTGCACCCAGGAGTAACAATGTGAGAGAAGTCCTGAGAAGGACAGTTGTTCATAGTACTGACTAACGTTTCAGAGTGCAATGCTGTAACCCTATAGATGAAAGTTTCTGGAAAGCTGGTTCACTCCGTTGGAACAGAATCCCATGCCAAATTTCAACGACTACACCACAAATAAAATTAATAGAACGACCAAATATTACCAACAGAACAAACTGACCAATAACATCAACCTTACGTCATTTGAGTCTCACAGCCAATAAGATCACGGCAAAATTGACCAATCATAACACAAGAACCAGACTCATGAAATTCAACAGACAATAATTCTTTACTTGGCTCTGATGATGACTTCTGCTGAGGTGGTGAAATCTCTCTAGAGAGAGGAGAAAACCACCCTACCATCAGCATGAAAATAGGGCAAATGCAAGGGACTTTCTCTCAAGAAATGGACCTCGTTTAAGGAAAAAAATAAAGTGCTTTGAAGAAGAAAAGTTCTTGACTCAAGAGAGGAGATAACTTATGTTGACTAAACAAAAAAAAGGGCCTCCTTCATCCACAATGGCTTAATTTCCATAGTGGCACACTAATTGACTTACTGAGTTTATTCTCTGCAGTGAATTTAGCCTTAAACCCTTTATGATATCGATGCGAGGAGGAGGAGGAATCTGATCTGAATCGCACCCACATGTACCGACTTCTCGAGCGGATTATCCCTGGATTTGACTCACCACAGAACTTTCTGTCACTTCCGTACACGTCAAGTACCTCTACATAATCACCATAGCAACGCCATAAAGGAAAACCTGCAGCCACAGACTCCATATCGAATAGCTCGAAGCTGAGTTTTACAATGTTCCCTTCTGGTACTGTAATAAACCAGTTACAGCTCATTCCTGGATAATATTGGGAGTAATTATAAGCATCTCTTGGACTCTCAAACGTTCCATTAAGGCCACTTAAGATGAGGTCGTCGTTGTCAATGTTTCCTGGCCAACATCTGTTGTTGGGACTTGCAGCTGTGAAGAGATCATACACATTTCCTATAAACAACTTAATCTTTATAATGTGATTTGTCCTTTTAAATTAGATCGACTTGAGATTTTGGTTATTCATTAGGTCTATTCAACCCAGGCATATGGGACCTATACAGTACCTCTGTGTAACAACAAATGTCTGTATCATCCCTTGAGGAAAAAATTAGTAATATCAGTTTCTTCCTTCCCCCCTGTAAACATACATGTCCAATACATTTGAAATTCAATGCAATCCATGCAATCCATGCCATAAAATGACTATAAGAAGCTTGTGGGCAAAAACTAAAAAACTAAAAAACCCAACAGGACAGTACAAAAACATTATCATCATAATTTTTCATTCCACAGACACAACACTGAAGTAAATATGACCATACTGTCCCAGTGGAAATTAAAGTACAGGCAACCCATGACAAATAAACACAAAAATACCCACAGTCTTCTGCATAACCAAAGAGGTCGCAAAATAGCACTAACAAACCTACACAAACTCAGGCCTCAGCAGACCAGTTGCTGGTCTTTAAAACAGGTCTAGAGCTTCTCACCTTTGCTTTAAAAAGACTATCAGATATCTGTTTTTATCTAATTCTTCCTACATCTAACAAGAGGTTAATTATAATGTAACGAAGAGGGCACCCATACAGAATCAGTGAGCTATAAACAAAACTTGAATTAAGCACTCTCTTATATTCAATTATATTCATTATTATTCTTATTTATTTGCTGTGTTTTTAATATAAAGATACTCAGGCACTGACTGATATGTAGGGTAATAAGTATAATCAATGGGGTGGATAACATAAATCGGCCACCTTAAAGAGTTTCAGAACTGACGTTTCGAGCATTAGTACTCTGTCAGAGCATTAGCCCTTTGCTTTGAGGAATGGAAAACACTCAAAATGTCAGCTTTTAAACTCAACTTAACAATTTATGTTATCAACTCAGATAGTACCATGTTATACTCTCCCACTGACCCAGCACCACAGTTTCTTTAGAAACTTATCCCCTTTATTTACTGACTGATATATATCCTTTTGTGCTGATACCAGAGTTTCACTTATTCATCACAGCTTTATAATAAGATGCAACACTTTTAATGAATTTAATTAATGTCACTTACTAGTATTTTGCGCAAATGTAGTCTTAATTGCTGCCCATGATAACAAAAACAGACCTGAAAAGGTATGAAATAGAAATGAATTTTCAATCAGCAGCACCTAAAGAACAACTCTGCAATTTGATTGGCTACTAGTATAGAACATACACTGTATGAACATATCAAATGCAATCAACTTTTTGTTTCATTTCTACCCATTTACCAGATGGAAGTTTTTTTTTCAATCTGTTTAAAGAATATTCATTTGATTACAGAGTTGGACTGAGTAGCATGGACACAAGGGCATAGCTAACAATCTTAACTCTCGATATTTTTAAATAAAAAAAAAACAAACGTCAGAACTCTGATCATAGAGCCCTTGTTCCCAAGGAAATTCTATTTTGTTTCAAACAAAGTTGGGTCATGATAATGGGATGATCAATAAAATTTATTTGCAAAATAAGGAAATAACTTGATTATTATTTTGTTTATGCACAAAAGTAGGGTTCAAAATGGAGTTGGTCATATACTAGGGTTATCAACTAGACAGGTTATCAACTAGATAGTGGTATACATGTAAATACTACACATACAGTCAAACTGGAATAAAGCAGCACTGTATTAAGCAGTCACCCTGTATTAAGTGGTCAATAGTTAAAGTCCCAAAATTCTTTCTTATTAAACACCTTAATTTTCACCTCTAAAACCCCTTACCTCCCATGAGTGACTTAGAGAATTTCTCCTTACAATATCTGTACAATATCAAGCATATAGAAGTGATAAGAATGAAGTAAAATATGAATTAGGGCATTAGTAGTTGATCCAATATCAGATTTTTCCGAATTGACATCATAAGAATTGTATGGCAGACAATAAGGAGAATTACTAATGATATCTTTGGAGTTGAAGGGTTGAACAGTCACCTCTATTAAGCTGTCATATAACCACCCTTAACTCTAAAACCAGAACCACTCAAATAAAACTAAAAACAAGTTTTCAAGTATATTTTGTCCATGTTTATCCCCAGAAATCAACACCAGTAGTATTTGTGGGCGAATTTCGTACATCAAATGTTCACATGTGGCATAAAATGGCATTTTTTTACATTACTTCTATTCTGTAGAACCTGCATTAAATGGTCAACCTGCATGAAGTGATCACCATGCCATACCCTGGGGTTGACTGCTAATACAGGTTTGAATTAAGTAGGAAATCACATAGTTATAGTAATTGATAGTAGAGCTGTCAAGAATGAGATTTGGGACCAGTCTCAATCGGCATTGGTAAATGATTTCCAAAACGCTGTGCTAAGAAAGATTGATATGTAACGTATTACAACAGGTGCCATTGAAGAGTCGGCTGTCTTATGATAAAATAACACTGACATTCTGCAAATTAATAAATAGCAACTTAGGAATAATTAATCAATCAGGTGAAAGTAGTATTGGAAAATGAACTGAAAAAGTACTACCAAAAGACAATCCGCCCGAGAATGGACTTCGATCTGCCCGACGAACAAACAGTGCATCAAATTACAAAGTTTAAGCTATTATTTCATTTTTAAAATTTCTTTTAGTAAATGTTTGTAGATATTTGTTGACCGTGTTACCAAAACAACTGCTCATTCAACCGCTGGAATATTTAACTTCTTCGGAACGTCAGCGATCAAAAGCGAAATCATTTTGTTACGTAATAGACACATCGAGGCCAAATTTTTGAGGCAAAAAGTCAGTTGTGATGTCAGTTGAATAAAATGTCTGGTTTTGTAAGATATTTCACTAAAAATGCTACTACCACGGAAACGAAATGATTCTACGGTCTTGAAAATGGGATACCAAATTTGTTTAAGTAATGCTTTTTATGGCGGTCATGCAAACAGTGAACGGAACGTAGCCGAGACGAATTTTACTGCAGAGTCAATAGACAACTCAGAAAAAAATATTAAACCATTCATGTTGTATTTCGTTACAAAAACTCATAACACACTAGTTTTATCTAAGATACCATTTTAAAGAACTCTACACAACTCATAGATAAGACGACGTATACATCGAGCGCAATGACTTCGAAGTTCGGGTGGAAAGGTCTCGGGCGGTTTGACTCTCGGGCGGAACGACCGGATGCCGCCTAATCTGTGTACTAAAATGGTGCTGTTCTGTTTTCTCATGTTACATGCGGATGAACGATGGCTTCGATATCAAAATTCAAATTTTCTAGCCTTTCTAATGAAGATCTAAAAATGCAGCTTACGTAAAATAATGAGATAAAGTTTCCGCACATCCCCATCCTACATTATGCATTCAGTTCTTGGATAGAGAAAACAATTACAAAAACAATACATTGCCATCGGGAAGACAGATTTGTTTTACAATAGTATGGGGCTGTGCGGAAATTTTACCCAGCTGTGAACAAATAAGTTGTAATCGTGCGAAAAGTGAAATTCTAACACCTCAGTCAAGAAATAGTTCTAGCTAAAAATTACCACAATGCATGATGGAATAACAATAAGTCTTAGCAGGGAACAAATTAAAGAAAAATTTACCTAATATTTCCACGAGGCACATGATCTTGTCGTAGAAAACAAGTTCTTTGGGGTTTGAACGAGGTTCCGAGCGAACCGAACAGATTCTTAGTCACGAATCCTTACAGGCCTCAATCCAGCCCGTGGGGGGATAAGCGAGGTGAGCGAAGATATCCTTCCCCCCACCACAAAAAAAATAGCCGCTGACGTATGCGTTCAACAGATTTGTGTATCTAGTTCAAGGTTCATTTAGTTCAAAATAATTTAAGAATTCTTTAAATTTTCGGCGAGTTAAAAGGCCTAATCGTGAAATGGAACATAACCCATGCGTCGGCTTGTTTTTCCGTGATGCGGAAATGAACAACCTCAAGAAACCTCACCCCAGCACCCTAGGGTCGTAAGATTGTATGTAAACGCGTTTTGTTTTTCGACCACGGCTAGGCGGGTTACCTCACCTACCTGGGGTCCCCCACTTCCATGTAAACAGGCCCTTAGTCCTTGACCTCAAGCGTCGAGTTAGGGTCGTATCTGGTCGTCCTTTACTTCAAGCGTGGAGCGTCGGTATTGTTCGTCCTTGACCTGACAAGCGCATAGTCTGAGACTGTTGTCTTTGATCCCGTAGAGGCGTGAGCGACAGCGGTGTTCGTCCTTCAGTCTTACATACAGTAACATTTTAAACTATGCACATCTACAAGTGCCATATTTTTTTGATTTTATTGTTATTCATTCAAATAACATCTCTAAGTTTTGCATGTTAAGATATAAAATAAATAATTGTTGCGTTACATCAATCATTTTAACTGGATCAATACGCATATTTTATAACCTACAGTGATTTTCTCCACACCGTGAAACAACGATTACAGCATATTACTAAAACTAAACAAAACAATAGGACTAGTATCTCATGGAATGATCTTGTGTTGGTAACTGTTTCACAGGTTTAGTAAAATCACTCTATTGTTAATATTGATCAAAACAGAGGGAAAAGCGAGTGGAGCATGGGGGGGTGGCCTCATGGACTAAAATTTCAACCCCTCAAAACAAATATTTTCTCCCTGTGGGCCCCCAAATCTTTCATTAACCAAATAGCCAAAAATACATCGTCCTCGCCCGCATTTCCTAACCTTTGGTAATTACTAGTTTACCGTCAAATGTTTTAAAAACCGCTTCTTTTTCGTTTAAGTTTTTGTTAAACAAATTACGTCCTCAAAGGAGACAAGTCGTTTTCAGCGGAAATGGAAATTGTTTTTACCCAGCCGTTGCCCGTCGGTGGAATGAACCAAGTCATGAGAAACATGAAGAGATCAGTATGTCCAGTTCCATAAAAAAATCAGTGATTTCTTCGGGTGATCTAACTGACTAATCATGGTAGTTACTGTAATTGCACAATTCCTTCTAATACTACGTTCAGTAGCCAACGCATCCCACGGAATCGCCTCCAGGCGTCTTGTTTGTTGTGGCTGCTGCTGGAGACGAAGCCACGTACGTCGTCGTCAAGAGTTAGTGAGTGGGTGCGTGAGTGAGTGAGTGAGTGAGTGAGTGAGTGAGTCATTTTGCCAATGGATCTTGATTTTGTGCTACTTTTTGTTTGTTTCGTAGTATCTTAGTAAGTTCGACATTTGCACTAGATACTCGTTTGTGCTCTCTTCTTTTGTGAATTTAGGCTTATAACCACTAACGCATAATGTTTCTAGTTCTTGCCGTGACACTTCAAAGGACAGCAGACTGAATAGACATCTCACAATCATTTCAGATTTGCGCGTGATTAAAAACAACACTTTTCCATGTGGTCCGGCGCATTATGAAATTTAGAGGAATTTTTCTTTGAAGAGAGAGCATTTTACCGTTTGAATAAGCGAATTATGCCCAGTAGATGCGAAGACATGATTCTCGCAGTTCTTGCCGTGACAAAGCAAAAGACAATGTAGACTTCCTAAAATGTTTACCGTCTCGGTCACCGACGCGTAGTTTAAATCAAACTTTTCCTCGCAGAAATATCTCAATGGGTGTGATCTGCATATCATAGAGGCTTTAAGGAAAATATTTTTTTTTTGAAACGAGAGCATTTTACCGTTTGAATCAGCGACTTATGTCCAAAAGAGCCGCTAAATCTGCGAAGCGAGCAAGCTGCGAAATTTAGGGCCTGTTTACATAGAGGCGGGGGACCCCAGCTAGGTGAGGTAACCCGCCTAGCCGTGGTCGAAAAATAAAACGCGTTTACACGCACTCTTACAACCTCGGGGTGCTGGGGTGAGGTTTCTTGAGGTTGTTGTTGCGCTTGCAATTAAGGAGTTTGAGTAGAGGCGTCCCAAGCTCAATTGTCGAAAAGGACGAAAGATTAATTCTCGGACACGTGTATTAATTCATGAAAGCGTCACGCTTTGTATTACGCGGTGTTTGGTTTCGCGAGGAACCGTTGACTTAATAAGTTATACGGAATAGTTTGGGAAATCAATAAAATAAACCAATAAAATTGACCGGACTACCCTACCTAGCAGACCGGGCAACCCACCTAGGCGGGTCACCCCACCTATCATGTAAACGTGATCAAAATAAAATAAATTATATGGACAGGCGGGTTACCCCACCTGGGCGGGTTACCTAATCTACCTGGGGTCCCCCACCTCCATGTAAACAGGCCCTTAGGGCCTGTTTACAAGGAGGTGGGGGACCCCAGGTAGGTGAGATAACCCGCCCAGGTGGGGTAACCCGCCTGTTCATATAATTTATTTTATTTTGGTTTATTTCATTTTTATTGGTTTATTTTATTGGTTTCCCAAACTATTCCGTATAACTTATTAAGTCAACGGTTCCTCGCGAAACCAAACACTGCGTAACACAACGCGTAACGCTTTCATGAATAAATACATAGGTGCTTTTTAGTGTTCTTTACGCCACCGTCGCACCAAAAGGAAGAGACCGTAAATTTTTAAGAACTCACGTTTGCACGAAATATTCCCTTAGCAGCAGTTAAACTTCAAGGTCGGCCGAGAAGAGTACACACACAAAAAAGTATTACTCACCAGTTTGCTTTCTAAATGGCGCATTCCATTTGAAACATCTGAAGCAATTTTTAACAGTTCCCTCTCGGACTGTTTCCACCAAACGTTGACATAATTTGTATTTAATAAGAGAATCGAAGGAGAACTTTCGAAAACGTCATTTAAGCCAGTTGTCATTTCATGAAAACAAAAAGTAACCACTTTAAAATCAGTAGAGAGAGCAAAGAAAATAAACTAAAATTTGTTAATATACCTTGTTGACATTCTCTCTCTCTCTCGTTTTCTCTTCCGTCTGATTTGTTTTGCAAAAATAACAATTATCGTAACTAGTACGGCTAAGGCAAGTGCACCGACTAATCCCCAGATTATTTTGAAAGGAACTCTGGAGGTTGATTCTTCTATGAAGTAAAAAAAAATATAAATGATTAATGAAGGGGTTTTTAGTGATTTAAACTTCATGGGGAAAAACAACCATGCCCATCATTTTCATCTGGGGTTAACCTCACGGTGCCTAACGGGAATTTATTGATTTTTTAGATGAAACATAAATCTTGATAAATACATGTACATAAACGGACAAAAATGAAAGCGAGTGAGTCAAAAGAGGATAAGGAAACAAAATAAATGAATAAAGACAATTTTGAACGCCGCAGACAAAGAAAAATTTTTGTTATCCAAAAACTATGCTTTTAGAATCAATTGATGAGGGTGAAGTTTGTGAAATAAGCCGTTTCATACTCTAAATTTTCGTTCATCCAAATATTATCAATATATTATTAATATTAAACTGAGTTGGAGGACCTGCCTTGTGGCCTATGAACCACACCTGCTCCGTGGTCTGTGGACCACAACTGCCCTGTGGCCTATGGACCACACCTGCCCTGTGGCCCACGAACCAGAGCTTGTCACGGTTTCTTGTTCACAAAGCTACCGAGACTAACACTAGGACTCAGGTCCTGGATGAAGTACTCGCCCATTTCAGGTAACCCACAGCATGCAATTTATCAGGTTCCCATTGGCACTGAGAGAGTCAAGAGTCGTGCTGGTATAACTCAGCACAAATACACACAACTAGAGTTCATAAACTAGTTATATAAACACTTTATTATCTCTTGAACCAGTCAGGTCCAATCTCCTTTCCACTCTAATCAATTCCACTCTCTCCTTCCTCTACTACTCACCATGGTGGTAAGAATCATTAAAAAGAAAGGAATTTGAGCATATACATTTAACCAAACTCGTAGAACAAAAAAATTAAATTCAAATAGAAGCCCCTTAAAATTTAGCCGCAGAATCAACAGTGGTACAGTTCATCTTCCCAGAGCCTTTCACAAGAAAAGTGAGTGCATACCTGTGGTCATTCTCCCAGCTTGTGTTGGGGAAGACATAGTATGTGAAACTTGATTTTCCACACTCCTGTGCGACGTTACTGGCTGTGTTGTTAGCTCTAAAATGAAAGAGGGAATACGTTCAAAGTCAAGGTCATTTTAGTGTGACTCTTTCTTACTCTTACCACGTTTTGACGTCATCTGTAATGTATTTCTGAACGGACGCGCGGCACCATGGAATCTCATGAATTGTTAATTACACCCTCTGATATTTGGCTTTAAGAAGCGTTATCAGAGCGATTGACGAAGGGCTAACTCTCGAAACGTCGGTCTTTAAACTCTTTACGGTGGCCAATTTACGTTTTCAACTCGGTTGGTAACACTAAATCACCCTGTTAATGGCTTTTTACATGCGCTTAAAGAGACTAAAGATTAAGTAACCAGTAAAGTTATTTTAGCTCCGTAATAACGGAACGGACTTAAATTTGAGCGCGGCAGGTGTCGAAAACGCACCAACAAACATTTCCTTTTAAATCAACTTTTTTTATTCTAGAAAACCCAAATCTCCGCAATTACATCTGCAGGTCAACCAAAGAGCTGAACATATAAGGCGACCTTTTTCCCTAACAAAACAAAGATCAAAATCACGAGTTCACGTGTTTCCGGTCTTTTAGTGAAACGCATCAAACGAAATGACTGTCTACAGTTTCCGAGAGTAGGCTCAAAGGTTTAAATATCATGAAACGTGTTAAAAACTCGTCTGACTATCCTAGAGATTGTGAAAACTGATAAAAATCATTTGGAGAGACCCTTAGACAGTATTATTGTAACACTAATTAACTCTTGCCGCTGCTGTCATCCAACATACGTGCTTTTTACTCCCATGCCGGAAAGCCGAATCCATATGAAAGCAGCAAATAGTATAACATTAATCCAGTCGAAACTCAGATTATTTATCTTACCATCGTTCCCGTGTACTTGTGCGCCAAAACAGAGAAAAAGACCACCAATGATCAAGGGTTGTAAATCTATTGCCATCTTGCAAAGTTAAGTATGCTCAGTCGAGCATCTACATGATTCGCGAAATCGAAAGCAAAATTTAATATTTGACTGTCCAAATCACGTCTAAATAGGGCTTTGACAGTTCCTTTTGTCATCGGTTGCTTATTTAAATACCTCAAACTCATTTACATATGTCAGAGCCCTTGAGTAAAGGCTTTTGGTTCCCTTCGACAACAATTTCACTCCGGAACTGACGTACGTAGCTGTTGGCTATTTTTTGATTGATAGCAACAAACAGTACAGATTAACAACGGCAATGTAATCGGTTTTAAATGAGTACCTGAACCAAATAAGTCTCAGAAGTAACGGGAGTCGCTTGAACTTAAAGCTAACTTAAAAGTTCCACTTTATCACATTTGGTTAACTAATTATTGATCGTTTGGCGCGTGAGGACACATGCAACCTATTATTTTCCATATGCACATTTCGGAGGTCGTTGACCTCAATCCAGTCGTATATTGGAGCGCGAGCTGAAAACAATAGTAAAATAGAGGCTGATGAGGGTGTGGACAACAAATCGGGAGTGGAAAGGTCAGAAAATGATGTGTGCTACCTCCGTGGGCAATGTACACTCTTCCTCTCTTTTTTTTTTCTAAAGAACCTTTTTTATGAGAACGTTCAGGCCGAAATGACATCAAACAGCAAACAAATTGGAAGATACTGTCATTACATCTCTTGAATTCCTTAAAATGAAAATGTCTCGTTAAGTACCTGTGTTAGATCTTCTCGCTTTTTCATCATTTTTAATAGTCTGTTGTACCACAGAGTAGAGAAAATTTGTTACTGTTTAAGGCTTTAAAATTCCCTCGAGAGAACGCCTGCTCGTCCATGTAAAATCGGCAAGACTTATAAATATTAACCGACATACAGAATTCGTTCTGATGTGAGCTATTTAAAGGGAAGGAATAGCTGTGACTAACGCATTATTTTGACGAATTTTGTTTAAAGCATTGAACCACTTGGAGTATGCTTACCCTTGTCAACTTCTGGATGCTCAAAGTAATCTTATTCTTACTCAATTTCAAATTTCACGGAAAGTTTTGGCAAACTTTCGCAGGCAACAGCAACTGCGAAATGACGCATCCACCTTTCGCGCGCCGGTTTCATAAACTGAGGACACTGTGACGTTAAGCGCGCAGAACAACTCCCTGACAACAGGAGCAGGTCGTGTACTGACCACGTGCAAGTTAAATGATAGTCTGCGCGATGCTTACTCTTGTTTTTTGCGCTGCGAAATTTTTTTTTTTAACTGACCTTTTAGAATACGAACAAGGAAGAGTGCTTTAATTTGCTTTCATTTGATTGTCTATAGTGTCAGATTTAGCCATATATGCCGACACAGTCCGCGTGTTCCTTATCACCAAATTACAAAAAAATTATATGAAGGTGAATTGGCGCAACAAAAGCATCAGTTTCTAGTATTTTGCCTACCAGCCACACAAATCCGGCTGTGTGCACTGGAAACGAGCTTTTCAAAAGTGCTTCCCGATTTGAAAACGCCACCCTGGCGTTTTAGACTGAACAGCCAAAAGAAAAATGAAAACAGATCTTTGCGTAAAACTAAACGTCAAAGCTTCTTGAATTCCATGGCGAACTAATTAGGTCTTCTTTAAACGGTAGGCTAGATTTTTTGCTGTTTTCGTGCGTCTGCTCTTCGATCGGAGGAAGGTGAGCATGCTCGCCAGCCCGCCGTTGATTATCAAGCCTGACTGCTAGCATGCTCAACGGTACATTCAAACGTTTCTGTAACTTGTGATACTTGTGGTGTGGACAGAAAATAATTTGTTCGTTTTCCAGAGGGGACAAGTTAAGTTGCATTTCAAATTTACCTGACTCCCAAAAATATCCTGATGATTATTGACCTTAAATTTTGCCTTCTCTTGATAGTCCATCTTTAAATGATTGCAGTATTTCGTCAGTTCATGATGAGTTGCATTGTTTGGGAGTGGAGTGAGGCAGGCCTTTGACTTTAAAAGCTGAACTGACTGCAATGCTTAAAAGCTCGACAACTTTTTATCCAATATTAGGAAATTTAAAAGGATGCTTGTATAGTTTTATTTATGTTCTTTTACAGAAAGATTGTTAAGCGGCACTGAATGTTTTGTTAAAGGCATCGATTGAGCAACAAAACAACGACATACGCGTTTTTCTAAAAAATATAAGTGTAGCATATTATTCAGTAAGTGGATTATGATTTCAGTCATTTGACTATCTTAGGCAATTATTTAAGATTTGAATTCAAAGTTCAAAGTTGTTTAGAGCTAAGCTATTGCGATGAGTTTCCAAATTATGACTGTCTCGATTAACTTCCTTCAGTGGACGTGCGTAGTTTGTCCACGGACCTTGCCTGGGACCCACATGAAAGTTGTTTTTTTGGCTATGAAAGTCAAAAAGTGATCGTTTGATCGGAAGGATTAGGTGACTGTCAATATCAGTTTCTTACATTCTTGTGAAAGTATTTGGGATATTGTTTTGACAGCAAGTTTTAATCTTTTAAGGTCAGTTGGCCAGCATCTTCGGTCATGCCTAACGTTATATAAAAGCGTGTACTATGGAGCTCGTAGTCAACCGATCAGATTTAATTAGAGTCTACTAGAGTTACAAGGGGCAAGTAAGAACCGATAAGTAGTCCTAGCCATGCACAGTGATGAAGAGAGGGGAATAGAAGTAATTTTTCTGTAAGTAGAATGGTAGCAGAGAACAGACAAAAGGACACGTCGAGACAAGCTTTACTCGATATGCGCGCGGCCTTGTTGATAAGGGGGAGGGGTTGTGGGGAAGACACTGAAAGGTGGTGACTCATAATTCGGTTTCCAAGCGACTTGGCACAAGGAGGCAAGGTCTTCAGCAGTGTGCTAGTAAAATAGCGAGCGGCAACTTAAGAAATTCTGCGTCACTGAGACCGAGGACTGTGAACTTCTCCTACTGTTCGTCAGTTAGCGTTCTTCGCAGTCGTTCTTTTGAGATGTCACGCAACGTTTCTCAAAGAGTACGGTTCTCGGTTCTTTGGACTTGTTCGATGTTTTCTTGTATTGCAGGTCCCAAGAGGTGCAAAACTAATTTAATTTGAATCATACAATGGCCGACATATTTTCTTTTCGGGTAATTTAGAATATTCTGCATGACCAAGCCTAGATTTTATTACCAGATTTCGAAATTGATGCTATGTGCTTGGAACATTTTAACTCGGTCTTTACCGCGACATTTAAATACGGGGTGGGATTAACTTTTGGCGTCTCTGGATTCAACTCAGGACTTTAACTGCGCGGTTATGAAACCAGGTTTTTACTGTTGGTTCTTCATAGTTACCTTATGAAATTGCATGGAAGCACCTTCAAACTGATTCAAAATGATCATTTATTTGTTATACATTGTAAGTGGTTCAGTCGCATCAAGCCCTGGACCTCACGCAACACTGCCTTGCTGAAGCTCAGAACATTATCGGTGACTACAATAAGGCACTAGACTCATTAATAATGTAGGCTCTAAAGTTTAGATATGAAGTTTTTGTGATCATCTTCAGAAAGTGACTACACTGGAGCTCCATTCCTAGGGAGCAGAAGACTGGGAACATCAGGCATCACTTGATCGCTCCGAATTCCCTTGAAAGTGGTGCTAAAGCAGCCATAAATCTGAATATAAGTGAGTAGTCTTTAATCTCTTTGCAATGTGTCATACTTTTTTGTTCCTTGAATATTAAACAGAGGGCCAGGCATTTTAATTCGGGGATGTATTCTGATTGGTAAAAAAATTATTCACTGTTTGCTAGAATGTTAGCTACTTCAGATAGAAAATAATTTTTGCGATTCGTTTCGATTTCCAAACAAAGGAAATAAACTTAAGTTTCGCACAATAATTCCTCTCAATCAACCGTAAAGGAAAAGTTATTGTTAAGCTGCAACCCATGAAAATGATTCATTTTCCGAAAAAAAAATTGACAAAAGGCGCATAAAGACTGACTAAAAAGCAACAGTGACAATAGATCTAAGACGTCTCCCGGCTAAAATCACTGGGTGTGCACTGAGTGTTTAAGGTCCCACGTGCTTTATCCTCGTCACCAGTTGCCCGTTCTTTTACGCTCGTTTCTAGGAGAAGCCGCAAAAAGCCTAAGGAGAAACTAGGTGGAACACTAGATTACCCACAGGAACTGCTACTTTTAACGCTCGAGACTAGTGCAATCTACGATGTCGATAGGCTGTCCGAATGGCGATAAGTATTACTTATGGATTTCTCTACAAAACTTACGGTATCACCCTATTCAAAAGAAAATCACAGAAAGAAAAAACTACACTATCAGAGAGGCTGTAAAACGAAAAAAGTTACACCGACGCTGATTAAATTTCATCATGTCTCTGGAAACTCGGCCTCAAAGCCTGTAGTTGATTAACGTATTCACTGCTATTGTCATCTTTTTCAGACTTCAAAAGCAATGCATACGCGCGTGAATTGTCAGCTGACATGTTAGTATTGCCAGCATCGCTGAGAGGCATGTACACATCAGCATATTCCAGCCAAAGAAAAGAAAATGAGCAAAATAAAGATGTTCTTTACTGACTCTCAGCCTGGGTGTGTTCTTAGTATGTTCTTGAAATCTTGTTTAGTCTCAGCCTGGACTTCCTGATGAAAAAGGTTCTTATAAAAATGGAATAGTGTATTCACCGTTGCCCTAAAGGTTGTCGTCCTTTTCCTCTTTAGACGGCAAAAGTGATGCATATGCACAAGAATTTTCGGCTGTCCTCTTAAGATTGGTGAGAGGCATGAACGTATTTGCGTATTCCGAAGTCTTTATTTGATTGACGTACTCGTGTTCTTTCCCATTATTTTTCTCTACTGGCGTGTACGGGTGTGCGTAGGTGTAGAAACAAGCGCTTGACGCTTGGGCATATACAGGAGTCTGGGCACTGTCGCTAGGCACCTACGGGAAAGACAAAAACAAAATGTGTTTAGTCAATATAATATTTATTAACCGATTTGTGAACGAGGGCAATAACCTTATCACTTCTCTTAAAAGAGGTCAAAGACCCCGTGGGGAACTAATTAAAGTTTCATACGGCGTTGCCGTATGAAACTTTGATAAGCCCTAAGTCCAGATTCTAAGCCTTAACTCTTTCATGAAAACGCTGAGGAGTTCAACAAATACTGCAATATCTACCTGGTTAAAAGGGTGTGAAAGATAAATAATAATGGCTAACAAGCCATGAACGCTCCCCCGACTCAACACTCCACAGTCACACCAACAACAATCCACGGACATATCATCACCCTTCACCACCCGTCACCCACACTCCACCGACACCTCACCAAGGTTCCATCGACACGATATCAACCATACGCTAACTTAGATCTTTAAGCATAATTATGCATTAAAACAAGATCTTATAATCTCTTGTATTCAGTGATTATATAAAGTTTTTGGATCTTTACTTCCGCCTCGGTGATGAATAACTGTTAATTACTCGAAATCAGTGAAATCTTCGCTATTATGATTATTAGAAAACATAAACATACCATCATCACAGGTGGAGACAGCTCAATTTCTTCATATTCATCTCGGGGAGATTCTTCGGTATCTTGGTTACAATGGTTATTGCTTTCAGAAAGTTCCAACTGATGGGTAGCACCCACAGGAACCAATGTTAAACTCTCTTCAGACTGGTCGCTTAAAGGGTAAATAACGACTAAAAATTTCAGTGCGAGGATCAATACCTAAGTTATCATTCACAAGTCTGATTTGATTCATGAACTGCTTATGATATTTAGGAAACAGTCATTATTTATTGCCTGGTGGATTATAGGAATATTACGGCGTGTTATTGGAGGATCAGGTAAATTTTCTAGCGACACAGCCAAAATCTTTTGACTTGACCCTTGAAGACTGGTTCCCGAGGTAACTTATCTTTTTCGACAAGAACAGTGCATTCGGGTAGCAAGTCCATCCTTACATGGCTTTGTTCAGAGTGCTAGTTTGTCGGCAATTATTGACAATGCTATTAGCAATACAAAAAATTGTCATACCTTTCCACAACTCTAGGTCTCTCATCTAAGAGAAAGATCGAAAGAAACAAGAATAACATCATTTTTTAAACAAAAATTAATATTTCAATATTAATAAAATGAATAGTCACCACAAATTGCGAAAATGAAGTGTTTTTTGGGGAATTGCAACATGCACCCCGTTCCATAGTTAATATATTCTATACTTTATGAAAACTATAACAAAATTCTCGAACGTAATTGGCTATCACCAGCCCGATTTGAGCACTAATAGGACAGTGTACGCGTCATAATTGTACTTAGACAGTGTAATAGGACAGTTAAAGGGCCAGTTAACACATCATGCCTGTGTGTAAGTGGACAGACTGCTTCATGTACGCCCGCCGTTGCCTCGCATTTCGCCGAGTTAACTGCTGTTTTTTATGAAAACGTATAACTCATGTCTAGTTTCTTTCTCAAATTTCGTCATAGTTTTGATTTTGTGAATCACTCGTATGATTACAGACCGAACTGGACTCTACTCGTTCGTATAACCATTATTAATGAGGGAGATAATGTGGTCATGTAGATTCAAAAGCATAGCTTTCTTTCAAAGAAGCGCAGTTCATCGGAGAGTCTTGAAAGCAAAGCAACAGCAGTGACAATGGCTCACCAGAAGAAAGGGAAATCGGTAAACTGTCCAAATTGATTGGATTGATTTGTGTAGGGCCCATTTTGCGTTTGCATAATGAATGTAGCGAAGTAAAACAAAACGACGCAATCCTGGATTAGTTTAGACACTTGATTGAAAGTACCCTTGCAAGTTAGAGATAATTTTATATCTTCAAGGTAATTTTGACTACAAAATTGTATTCTAAAATAAATTAAACATCCGAATTGAATGGAATTTTTCTCTTGCGATCCATTTATTTTGAAAAAGAATTTGCAGATTATGATGTATGTATTACCTTTTTTCTGGCGTCTCTTCCGTCGGAATGACCAAGCAATACCGAGGATTACTAAAATGACGAAGAGCACTGTCAGAGATGAGATTAATATCACCCAATCAGGTCCCTCGGCCGATGGAGCAACGGTGGCTAAAAAAAAAAGACTTATTAATAGAGCTCGCTACACAGTACAAACGATGACTTGCTCTATATGGCTGCACCAACATTTTGCAACTGATTGAAAACAGATCGTTACTTTTTGTATAATCTGTTCAATTACTTAAAATCTTTTCCTCATCCAACTGAAAAAAATCTCATTTGACCTGCGGATGAAAATCAAGTAAGACAATGTTCCTCGCAGATGAGCTGCAATTTTACCAAGTACAGAAAATAATTTTTCATGCTTCTTTTCTGCAACAGTAGTAGTCGCTCCGTAGTAGATGATAGCAGCTTAGTTGGCTGCACACCCCGACTGATTGTTTGACTGACCGACAGACAGAGTGACTAACTGACTAACGGAAAGACCGTGTAACTAGATAACGGACTGGTTATTTGTTAATACGCCGGATGAACTGACCGATGTGTTGATTTAGTTTTTGATTCTTTTCTGATAAAGCGCTACGTGCCATACAGCTTCATAGATATAGATAGATATGAGTTTTTTTTCATCATTTGTATGTCGTATACAGCTTTTGGAAAGGTTTGTAGTCAGTTGAAACACCGACACTGGGGATCGATACAACAGAATTAGCACAGGCCTTATTTTCACTACTGCCTAAGTAGTGCACATCACTGCGAGGATCACTTTCATTCATGTCTTTATCCGCAGTTCAAATATATGACTTTCATATATTCTTAACCGTATATTCATCACTTCACGGGTTTATTTAGAACCATCATCATGACCAGCTCCCAGTTGGCTTGTTAGCTCAGTTGGTAGAGCGCTGCACCGGTATCGCAGAGGTCATGAGTTCAAATCCCGTACAGGCCTGAAATTTTTTTCAGGCCTTATTTTCACTACTGCCTAAGTAGTGCACATCACTGCGAGGATCACTTTCATTCATGTCTTTATCCGCAGTTCAAATATATGACTTTCATATATTCTTAACCGTATACTCATCACTTCACGGGTTTATTTAGAACCATCATCATGACCAGCTCCCAGTTGGCTTGTTAGCTCAGTTGGTAGAGCGCTGCACCGGTATCGCAGAGGTCATGGGTTCAAATCCCGTACAGGCCTGAAATTTTTTTCAGGCCTTATTTTCACTACTGCCTAAGTAGTGCACATCACTGCGAGGATCACTTTCATTCAAAAATTAGCACAATAATTATGAAGGTAAACAATAAAATCAATTTCGTATGTCTCACTTTCAGTTGATGTGGTGCTACTAATAGTACTTGCGTTGTATTCCGAGGTACTACTTGTGTATCGAGGGTGTGTAGTACTTGTGTCACTTTCAGTTGATGTGGTGCTACTAATAGCACTTGCGCTGTATTCCGAGGTACTACTTGTGTATCGAGGGTGTGTGTCGGAAAAGTGACGTCAGCCGTGTAACCTCGCAACGCAAAACCAAGGGTGGTCTTTAGGATTGTGGTTTTGTAAAAGATATAGGCTAAGATCGACGCGATACGAAGCGTGTGACGACTAGAATAAAGATAGGAAAAGAAAACTACGCGAGTGACTAGTGTTGCTATACTGGGATTTCCAACACTAACTGGCACCTCCGACGGGACTGAGATCGAGACATGGAACTGGAGGCACTTCAGAAGAATTTGGACGCAAAACTCAAGCTTTTGGCGTACAAGCAAGAAAAGGGAAAGGGCATTGTGGACAAGGCAAACGCGACAACTATTGGGAGACACCGTGACGGGTTGGTGTGTTTAGCAAAAGAAGCGGACGAGATCAAATTAAAGATCGAAGAGAAGAAGATTGCAAAGGGTGAGCAAATGGACGAGGTATGTGCATGGAGCAATGAAATAGACAAAGTTATTGAGGGTGTAGACGCGGAGATCGAATACCTTGGGGAGTGTTTGGGGGAGGTGAAGAAAAAATCGCAAATGGCCGAAAAAGAAAGCGAGAAAGCGACAATCGCAAAGGAGAGAGAGGAGCAACTCGCGTTTGAAAAAGCACAATGGGAAATGAAGCTTGATTACGAAAAAAAATCAGAAGAATTAGGTAGCAAAAAAGGGAAAGGGTTATCAGGCGATTCCGGAATGCACGCAAAGTTGCCAAAGCTATCAATAACGAAGTTTGATGGGTCCTTCGAACAATGGCTCTCTTTTTGGAACAAATTTTCCGCGGAAATAGAAGCGACGGATCTGTCAGCAGTGACAAAGTTCGCTTATCTAAAGGAACTCCTTGTTACAAAGGTACGAGCGGACATAGATGGACTCCCGTTCAATCTTGAGGGGTACGAAAGGGCGAAGGCCATCCTAAAATCGGAGTACGGGAAAACGTCAGAAATTGTAAATGCATATGTAAACAACATCATGGGTTTGCCTACCATCACAAGCGCCAGTCCAAAAGAAATTAATGAGTTTTACAAAAGGCTTCTGTTCAATGTACAAAGCTTAGAGACGCTCGGGAAGTTACGTGAAGTCTCCGGAAATGTGAGGGCGGTGTTAGACAAACTGAAAGGAATAAAGGGAGACTTAGTCCGGGGACACGAAGATTGGCGAGACTGGGATTTCGCTAAACTGATTCAGGCAATTAAAGGTTGGAGAGACATAAATTCAGAAGGAGAAGAAAGCGATGGTGCGAGTGTGTCCAAGAGGAAGAATGATCGCAACGACTGGAATGGCCGCGTTCCGCCGCCACGCGGAAGGTCTTATCAGGTCCGACAACAAGCAAATGGAGGACAGATGCGCGGATGCGTCTATTGCGATGACACGAACCACACATCCGCTAATTGCACCAAAGTTGTCGCGGTCGGAGACCGCAAACGAATTCTGAGCCAAAAACAGTTGTGTTTTAATTGTACAAGTGACAAACACAGAGCAGACAGCTGTAGAAGCCGCGGGTGTCATAACTGTCAACGCCGACATCACACGTCAATATGTGATCACCCACCAAGCGGTCACACAACGAGGGGAAGATTTATGACGGCACAAAACAAAAGAACAGAGAGAGTCGTGTATCCCGTTGTTGTCGTAGAAGTAAATGGAATCAAATGCCGCGCACTCCTAGACACTGGGGCAGGCAGCTCATACGCGTCGTCAGCTATCCTTGAACACCTGGGAAACAAACCGCTACGAGAAGAATTCAAGCGCATAGAGATGATGCTTGGGTCAACAAACAAGGTCATCGGAGTTCATAGCGTGACGATTGGCAGCCTTGATGAAAAATTTCGATTGGAAACGGAAGTCACCAGAGTGGACCGTAGTACATTGCTATCACTTGACAACCCAGGATATGCTGGGATACTGGAGAAATATCCCTACTTGGATGGGGTATACATGGACGACAGAGACGAGAAGCCTGAGCTACCAGTCCACATTATCCTGGGTGCGAGCGAGTACGCGAAAATAAAGACAGAAACCATACCAAAGATCGGACGTCCCGGCGAACCTGTTGCAGAGCTAACAAAGTTCGGATGGACAATTATGTCACCAGGTAAAGAAGTTGACCTCTCTAATATGTCCTTGACCCAGACGACAGCGGCAGATTACGAACAACTATGCAAATTAGATGTTCTAGGATTGTGTGACACACCAGGCGGAGATCAAGCAGATGTTTATGAAGAATTCAAGGAACAATTAACACGAGGGCCAGAGGGATGGTACGAGACGGGGCTACCCTGGAGGGGAAACCACCCTCCACTGCCCAACCACAGAGCGGGAAGCTTGAAGCGATTGGAAAGTACCATTCGGAAACTGGAGAAGAACGGAATACTCCAGAAGTATGACGCCATAATTAAAGACCAGCTTAACGAAGGAATAGTGGAGCGAGTGTCAGGCCCACCAGTGGGAAAGGAGTTCTTCATTCCACATAAAGCAGTGGTGAGAGAAGCTGCAGAGAGTACCAAACTTCGAATCGTGTACGACGCCTCTGCCCGAGCTTCAGAGAAGGCTCCTTCTCTCAACGAGTGCCTTCACGCGGGACCTCCGTTGCAGAACAAGCTTTGGGCTGTACTTGTCCGTGCACGTTTCCACCCAGTCGCGTTAACAGGTGATATCAAGCAAGCGTTCTTACAAGTACGAATACGGGAAGAAGACAGGGATGCCATGAGATTCCACTGGATCACGGACTTGCAATCCAGGCGAGTGGAAATACTGAGATTCACGAGAGCTCTGTTTGGTTTGGCCCCATCGCCCTTTCTTCTTGGGGGAGTTATCAAACAACACCTGGAAGCCTGTCGTACCGAGAATCCGGACCTGGTGAGGGAAATAGAGAAGAGTCTATACGTCGATGACCTTATCAGCGGGGGACCCACCGTAAAAGCTGCCCTTGAAGTCAAAGCAGGCGTCACCCATGTCTTTAACCAAGCCTCATTCAAGCTGCACAAGTGGCATTCAAATGTTCCGGCAGTGGAGTCCCCTGGTGAGTCTCTTAGCGAAGATACTACATTCGCGAAAGAACAGTTGGGTGCACCTCAAGAAGGAGGGGGATCTATTCTCGGGCTTCCATGGAACAAGCGACAAGATACCATTGAAATAAATTTCCCAACTGACCGCACCCAAGTGACAAAGAGAGGGATACTAGCGAAGATAGCAAGAGTGTATGACCCGTTAGGGCTCGCAGCGCCTATGACATTGAGTGGAAAACTACTGTACCGAGACGCATGTGATTTGAAAGTCGGATGGGATGCTCAACTTCCTGGTCAACTGGGAACCAAGTGGTCAAGATGGGAAGCACAGCTACCAGTGAGCATTTCCGTACCCAGAGCCATACCTCAACACTTTGAAGAGATCAGCAACATTGAGCTACATTGTTTCGGCGACGCAAGCGGACAAGGCGTTTCTGCGGCAGTGTACGGTGTCATATCTCAGCCATCCGGTGATAGTGTTGGGCTGATAGCAGCCAAAGCTAGACTGGCGAAGCAAGGCCTCACCATCCCCCGCCTCGAGTTGGTCTCCGGTCACATGGCGACCAATCTCATTGTGAACGTTAAGGAAGCATTAGAGGGTTTCCCAGTTGGAAATATGGTTTGCTGGTTGGACAGCAGCGTTGCGTTACATTGGATCAAGGGAGCAGGGAGTTACAAGCAGTTCGTAAGCAATCGAGTGCAGAAAATCCAGCAACACCCAGAAGTAAACTGGCGTCATGTGGGTACAAAGGACAACCCAGCTGACCTTGGCAGTCGGAGCGGAAGCGTGGAAAATGAAGAGCTATGGTGGAGAGGGCCTGAGTGGCTACTAGACCGAGAGCGATGGCCAGCCGATATTAAGACAACGGCCACACCAGACAGTCAGGCGGAAGCAAAAGTGATACGGGAAGTATTCGCTGTAGCACAAGCTAAGACAGACATCCTAGACGCCTTGCTGATCAAGTTCAACTTATGGAAAACCCTAAGGGTTTGTGCGTGGGTGACTCGATTCATACATAACCTACGGAGCGAAAAGACGAGAAGATCTAAGGGACCACTCACGACAGAGGAGATCGAGATGCAGCGACACCTGTGGCTAAAGCGAACACAGGTGGATTTCAAGAGAGACGAGCGGTTCGAAGATCATCGTGTTCAGCTGAACCTACAAGAAAACGCAGACGGGTTACTGGAATGCCGAGGGCGGATTCAGGGAGACTATCCCATTTACTTGCCTGAGTCTCATCCGTTCGCGGAGAAGATGGTGGCAGACGCACATATCAGGACACTCCACGGGGGAGTGAGCCTCACAATGGCAAAGATTCGTGAAAGGTACTGGGTTCCCAGGTTGCGTCGCCTTGCAAAAAGAGTCGTTAAAGCTTGTAACGGCTGCAAGCGGTTCCGCGCCACAGCGTTCGCGGTTCCGCCACCAGGACAGCTACCAAGGGATCGTACCGAAGGAGAAAATGCGTTCCAAGTAGTCGGAGTGGATTTCGCCGGACCACTGAAGTATAGAAAGGGGAGGAATCATGAAGGCAAAGCTTACATAACGCTTTACGCCTGTAGCCTGACCAGAGGTATTTACCTTGAGCTACTACCCAGCCTAGAAACGGGAGAATTCCTTCGATGCCTGAAACGGTTTATCGCCCGACGTGGGCGGCCAGAAAAGATTTACTCAGACAACGGGAGTACCTTCGTGGCAGCAGCTAAGTGGCTGAAACAAGTGATGACTGACGAACGCCTCAACGAATTCCTCTCCCGTCAAGAAATCAAGTGGCAATTCAACCTGAGCAGAGCACCCTGGTGGGGAGGGCAGTTCGAGAGAATGGTTGGATTGGTGAAGAGAAGTCTACAGAAGACCATTGGAAACGGGTTCCTAACGTGGACCGAGTTAGAGGAGGTTATACTAGACGTAGAGGTTGCAGTCAACAACCGACCTTTAAGTTACGTGGAGGACGATGTGCAGCTACCGATCTTGACCCCCCACTCCCTGTTGTTTGGTCAACCAAATGCACTACTCGAGTTGGAACCGCACCGCATAGAAGACGGTGAATTACGCAAGCGAGCAAAGTATCTCAGACGATGCAAGGAGGCCGTCTGGAAGCGATGGACGGGGGAGTACTTAAAGGGGCTGCGCGAACGCCATCGTCTAAAGAATCCTGGAAAGCCCGAAAATCCTATTGTGGGCGAGGTCGTGCTGATCAAGTCGGACGACAAGAATCGCGGGAAATGGAAGGTCGGGATCGTCACGGAACTAATCAAAGGGCGTGACGGTGTTGTCCGGGGAGCAAAGTTGCGCACAGGGACCTCACATCTAGAGCGAGCAGTACAGCAGCTGTATCCGTTAGAACTGTAATGTGATCGACCGGGAGACGGCGACAGACCTCCAACGACCGAGTTGCGCATTGAAGCGCCAGCGTTCAGGCCTTCCCGTGATGCAGCCGTCGTAGCAAGATTACGTATGGAGGATCTTGCTCACGATGAGGAAGGGGATTGAACTTTGAACCAAACCGAACCAGATTGGATGACAACAGCGGATCGGATGCTTGAACATTCTACTTATGAACTGAACATCTGCCACTATGGCTACTGATTGATCAACGATTAGTGTGATTAGGGAATCGATTGAGAATTCTAGATGATAGATTCGTTCATAAAATTTAAGCGATAAGGTTCATTTCTCGACAGACATTTGCTCTCCGAGACAAATGGGGGGAGGGTGTCGGAAAAGTGACGTCAGCCGTGTAACCTCGCAACGCAAAACCAAGGGTGGTCTTTAGGATTGTGGTTTTGTAAAAGATATAGGCTAAGATCGACGCGATACGAAGCGTGTGACGACTAGAATAAAGATAGGAAAAGAAAACTACGCGAGTGACTAGTGTTGCTATACTGGGATTTCCAACATGTGTAGTACTTGGAACACAATAAAATGCTGGAGGAGACCTTCCTTCCAGTGATTCTGTAACAGTAAAAGATAGGCATGACTTTATTTGACTAAATACATCTCATTGAAATAAAGATTGACCAATGTGAAAGTCTAATATTTACCGAACCGATCACATATTAATCATATGTAGTATGGCATGATAGGACTGCCATGTTACCTTTATTAGACATCGCTTAAAGAATCAATTTAACTATAATGAGGTAATTATTTAGCCAAAGTATACGAATTGAAAACTGAATTAAATTCTTTCCAACAAATACAATGGAACTTGGCTATTAACCAATTTCACGTACTATATATTGCATTTCCACATCAAAAAACTAATAATTAAATAAATGAAAAAGAAAAATCATTAACATAAATTATTAAATGTTGATTTACTTTTGCTGCTTGTGGTGTCTAACCACATTACCGAAGAAACCGTTTTTCTGAAAGTGGTCTCGACTAAATGGTGAAAGGAACAGATAACAAAGCTGCAAAGGCTACCCTCGAAAATTTAGGGCGAAAAAACCTGTAAGGGTTAGTGAGATGACATAGAACCAGGAATAATTATTTTGTTTTGGAGATCTTTTAACTTACCTGAGTTGAAGATAACTTCGCTGATTAATATCCATTGTCCTCTGTAGGTAAACTTGAACCTTACAGACTTCCCTACAAGGCGGCACAGGTCAATTGTAACATTGTGGTTTATCGATGATGATGATGGAACGGAAATTTCCTTAGGTTCTTGCATGAGATCAGGTGAAGAACCATTCTGCGTTGTCTCACTAAACTTTATTTCAACTCTGGAAAACAACTTGATGTGTGTCTGGTCTTTGACGTTACAATGGAAAGTAGCTGAAGTGAAGATTCTTTTGTTCAAAAAACCAAATATTATGTAAAGTTTAGGGGTCTCTTTCATATTCCAGCCAATCCAACCCAATCCGTTATTTACTGTAAGATTTTCACTGGCCAATCGTCCATCAGTAAGCATTCCCAATCCAGAGAATAGAAGGCGGCCTTCAGTCAAACCATCATAGCTTGAATCAGTGAAGTTGTATCTCCCGTCTAGGGAGTTACCTTGGAGTATCTCGTACGTGACAATCGCTAAGTAATAAATAGAAATGTCATGTTAGGCTTTATTCATTTAACAATGACAGTAGCTATTCAGGAAATTATATTTTGTGATAAATTCGTGATTTGTTCCATTTTTCTCCCTCTGTTTTCAGAACAATGTATATATCAAGAGAGAGAGAGAGCTGACCACAGCTAAGACTGAGACTAAGTCTTAACATTTTTCCAAATACGGACCTCCCGGCTGGTGAATAACATAATTATGTGGACATAAATAAATAGGGTAAGATTGCCTATCATACCTCGATCTTAAGCAGGCACAGTGACCTGGTCTTTTTTACTGTAGTTTTCAAAACCGATATTGGTGAGGAACGTTTAATGAAAGTTTTTAAAAAGTCGTTTTACAACTTATTTTTTGTAAGGAATCACCCTAATGCGAGAGAATATCAACTGAATATCAGATGGCTTGCCTCAAGAAATTGATACTTGGTAAAGACCTTTCTTCTATAGAAGATATGATATCATAAACTTACTAATCTTATCATTCAATTTCTAGTCATGTAAAGTGCTGTTGGATATTCTGTAGAAACAACGCTGTATACATTATCTATATTATTATTTTTATCAGGTGGAAGTTAAAAGCTTACCGCTTTCTAGTTGACAGCCAAGAAGCTCAAACCTGAGGCACACCTGTTTTTGACCTATTCTGGGATGAATTCTTATTACGTCAGTAACAACTGGAGGTTTCAACTTCGAGAGGCTGTTTCCTTTAAAGACCTAAGACATGTGCAACAACAGTGCATAATGTTAGCAAATCCCCAACTATAAGCCATGAAACATTCACAGGAGGAAATGTCAAGAATCCGTAAACGGAAACGTGGAAGAAATATGTGAAACCGTTGCGGAAACACGACAATTAACACGCGCTTCCGCTGTTGGTTTGGTGACGTTTACTCATGTTTCCGTTGCTGCGGTCACAGCGGAACAGTGCCATGCATTTTTTACATGTTTTCGTCAGGTTTCAGTTGAAGGAAACAAATGTTTCCGCAAGTGTAACTTCATGTTATCGCATGGTAACGTTCCGGAAACACGAATTTTTTACATTTCCGTCGACGTTGTCAGACCTAAACGTTCACGGAAATACAAGGTTACGTTCTGGAAACACGTTTTTTTCTTGTTTCCGTGGGATTTCGTCCTGTGATTTTCGCTTGCTCACAGTTGTTCTAAATACATCTTGAGACTTACGAGATGTCAGTTACACCGGGAAATATCCGGTGATGTTTCCCAGATTATATTTCCTAATTCTGAAATCTTACACCCGATTCGATAAAAGTCGTTGTTTCATGCTTTTCATGGCTGGTAGTAAAGCGTTTTGCGGTTGTTACGAAAGGATTTGCTGATCACGAAGAAACTCTTGAGCATCTTCTAATCAGCTGTACTTACACAAAAAACTTTTGGCTTTCGGTTATTTCTTGGTTAAATACTTACAATATGAAAATTGATAAGCTTGATGAGGTAACAATCCTCTTTGGTATTTCCGATAATATCCCTGGGAATTGTTTGTTAAATCACATAATCATTCTTGGAAAATATACCATTTATTCATGTCGTTGTAAAAATATCAAGCCGTCTGTATCCTTACTGAAGGCTAAAACATCTGAAACTCGGAAATTTGAATTTTTGATAGCAAAAAAGAATAAAAAAGAATCTATTCATTATAAAAAATGGGAAAACATGTTATTGTAACTCAATAGATGAGTATCGGGTATTAACAGTAATAGACGCAGTTGTATATACAGTCGTTCTACCAAAAAAGGAATTTGATGTAGAAGTATTTGTACAAATTAGGTTTATATTATCATATAACCACAACATAAATTAAATCTAGCCGACTGTGAATGTAATGTAACGCAGTATTTCGTAATTAGTGTTAGTTAGTAGCGTAAGCGTTAGAGTAATTAACTTTGTGTTTGTTTGTATTATTCTAGTATTTGTGCTTTAAGTGAAAATAAAAAAAAAATAAATAAATAAAAAAAAATAAAAAAAAAAAAGAAAGGATTTGCTCCAACGAAGGGCCAACGCTGGAAACGTCAGCCTTAGAATCTCGTTATGGAGGCCAATTCACATTATCAAGTCCCTAATAATAAATGGGCGCGAGTAGATATGGAATTTCCCCTCAAGTGCTCAACCAAATATCTGACGAGTAAGCTAGGCTTATTCGTGAGATATCGAGTACAACACTAGAAGAGAAATTTCATCTACTAATATTATTTTGCTTATCATATAAATATATACACCATAGGCATTTACTGACTCGAAAATTTCAACAAACGAGCTTGATTGAGAATGATGAACGAGTTGCCAATCATTCTTTAACCTGAGTGAGGCGAGTGACGAGTCAGAAGCTGACTGGCGATATCAAACATAGTTGAATTTATGTAACGTAATTTGCGCTGTTATGGCTCCTCTCAGGACTAAAAATTCCTAGTGAAAACCGCAGTCTACATAATGAAATCAAAGATCTGGCATTGTCCCCACCGCACAACAGTTTGTTTTGAAGCGCTCCCCTAAAATCGAAATTTGTTTGCACACAGGTTTAAACGAGAGTATACTGAAGTGTCAGCCTCTCACTAAACAAACGCTCTCAACCTCTAAATTGCTGTTGGTCAGAGTTAGTTTAAGGATAATAAAAGCGATACGATCAATTTGATTTAAAATTTGCTAGTATTTTTTTCCTTGGACAAAATCTGTTCCTGGCAACCTTGCTGTATGAAATATAAAAATATAAAATGGTTAATCTACTCGCTAGGACAAAGTAAAACGGCACCGTATGTCTTTAATATGCAAAAAGCAAATAAACAACAAAAAGAAAAAAAGAATAAAAAAAAAATTAAAAAAAAAAAGGTCGTCAGGACTTTAATATTACCACGCTACTTGCAAATAACAGAGGGGGAAAGCCTGAGATTGAATCTGACATTGATTGTCTCACGAGACCAACAATTCGAGTCAGCTGATAGGAAAATAATCTAGTCGCCCTCACGCTCCATGTAAAATGTCGAACACATGGAAAAATCACTGACTCCTGAAAATGATTAGCAAAATCGCCGATGAGCAAACAGTTTAACATCCGTGGCAAAAGTATTCCTTCGGAAATCTACTCCAATTTAAGACTGAAGGAACTCCATCTTGGAGGTTAATTTCCGTGCAATCTCTGCAATTTGGCCGTTGCGAAATAGTATCGTTCTTGAAAAGAGTCGATGGATAGAAAAATCGTTATTGATTAGCGAGCTAAAGCTGCTCGTGAAAAACATCATCATAAGTGTCCTTGAAATGTCTTACCCTAGGCCGATGTGATCCTCCATAACGCCAACCAAAATGTTTATTTTTTTCTTGTCTGTAAGAAACCAAGAACTTCCAAAACCTTTCCACACCTCCAGAGCGAGACTGTGTTATTATGCCTTTAATTCGAAAGGGGCTGGAAAAGTGGACCTGAATAAACTCCCTATAGATAGGACCTGTATCATTTGCATACGGCCGCTGATCAGGGCACCACCCCCCGAAGCCATCAATATGATTCAGTCTACCATAATTAGCAAAAGTTGATGGCAGGGAAGACGTAGCACGAATATCTTCATCTCTGATACCTCCATCTTCCATTCCCAAAGGTGAAAAACAATCTTTAAAAGAGAAGTAAAATCAAAGACAGAAGAGTTACCAAAATACAATAGGGGAGGAGTCCGATACATGGAGAGAGTACCTTTTATATGAACTTCCTTTTTTAACGTTTTTGTTGTTTTGGATTAATAATATTATGGCTTAATGAATTACAAGAGAGCACCGGGAGTGTTGTTTTTGTGGGAGAAGGCTGAATGGTATATTTCGGCGCTAATTTGATTTTTTTGTTTTGGATATTTCGCAGCTAAATTGAAGCACGTCGCGCGATACATTTACATGAACTCGTAAGCCATTTTAAGAAGGGAAAGAATTTTTCGGATAGACTTAAAACAGCGTGATTGGTAAAGAAAGAGCGAAGCACCCGGAAAGTGAATACAAACAGTTTGTGTAGTTGTGACTAATTTATGGTTAGACATAGTTTGATGCTACTCTGGTTTGCAGATTTAATGAATGTAACCGAAGAAGTTACAATTCATAGACCCAACGTTTCGACACTCCTGTATAGTGCCTTCATCAGGGGTGATCGAAACGCTGCAACAAGTGGTCCTTTTATATGATCACTAATTAGCGGCCTTTTTTTCTGACGAGGTGTAAATAGGCGTCAGGAAGCAAACCGCCATCGTCACGATTTAAAGGAGCGTGGGCGTAGTTCATATGCCAAGCCTCCAAACAAAGGCGCTGGTGGTAACGCCGATAAGCGGTGATAATTTTAGAATTATCCCACCCAATTGTATGGTTAGTTAGGCATGTATGCTCCGATAAAGCTAAATTTCCCTTTTTGCAAAGGAAAACCGCTTTTTGGTGCTCTTTTAACCGTGTACCAAACTGACGTTTGGTCTGTCCGATGTATTCGTTGTCACAGTCATTGCAAGGAATAGAATAAATGGCGTCGGTTCGTTGTTCTTTCGTGACAGGATACTTAGGTTTGGCGAAAATATGCCCCAAAGTCTGAAAAGGTTTTTGAGCAACTTTACCGTTGTGGCTATTCAAAATTCTCTTGATGGGTTCCGTAACACCCTGTATGTAAAGAATAACAGCAAAACCAGTCGCTGGTTCCCTTTCATCAAGAGCGTTACTATTTGTAACTGGTTTTTGGCGGTTACGGAGAAAAGTTTCTGTATAGCCATTTGCCTTTAGGACATTGGAAACATATTTCCTCTCCTCAGCCTTCGAATCGAGTGAAGATGGTAGACAGTCAGCCCTCCTAAGTAAAGTTTTGGCTACAGACTTTTTATGGCAAATAGGGTGGTGCGAATCGAAGGCGAGGTATTTGTGGGTAAGTTTACGGTAGACGCTTGTCTCTAAATTACCCTGAACCCTCTGGACACATTTAAATCAAGAAAGGGAAAATGTCTATCCTTTTCACGCTCAAGGGTGAATTGGATCGACGGCTCTACTGAATTCAAATGCGACAAGAGGCGCTCCGCTTCATTTCCGGATACCGCAGAAATAACATCATCGACATTTCGTTTCCAGAAAA
This sequence comes from Pocillopora damicornis, assembly GCF_964200805.1. Lineage (NCBI taxonomy): Eukaryota > Metazoa > Cnidaria > Anthozoa > Scleractinia > Pocilloporidae > Pocillopora > Pocillopora damicornis. Next base: position 12,109,332 of record NC_142682.1, read on the forward strand.
AGGGTTTAACCGGTGAAGTGGCTAAGGCCCTTTGTTCCACGTCTTCCATTACCATGTTAGCAATAACAGCAGAAACGGGCGAACCCATTGCTGTACCAAAAACTTGTTGATAGTAGGTGCCGTTTTATGTAAATTGCGTGGTTTTGAGGCAAAAAGACAGCAGATGAATAATATCCTCCACAGGCAAAAAAGTTCTTTGTCCCAGGGAAGCGTCTTCTCGGAGTCTCTCCTCCGCAACCTTAGCGGCAACATCAACTGGGATTTTAGTGAAGAACGAAACAACGTCGAAAGATACTAATTCTTCACAAGCGTCAAGAGTTTTATCTCTTATGAAATCCGCAAATTCGGATGAATTTTTGACAGTGTAATCAGTATTCCCAACAACAGGCGACAAAATTCTCGCAAGATAACCAGAAATTGCATAAGTCGGAGAATTAACAAAAGAGACAATGGGTCTCAAAGGAATTCCCGGTTTATGAATTTTAGGTAAGCCATAAAAACGTGGACATAAGCCGTCACTACTGTATAACATTTTGTACGTAGAGTCACTAATTTTACCAGCTTTTTTCAAATCAAGCAACATTTTGTTTAACTTTCTTTGAGTTTTACTGGTAGGATCAGAGTTTAAGACAGCATACATACTCTTGTCATTAAGCCGAGACAAAGCTTTGTAGTGATAGTGCTGTTTGTCCATAACCACAACACAATTACCCTTGTCAGCAGATAATACGAGCCTGTTCGGATCCTTTTTGAGAGCTATAATCGCATTGAAAACATCCCTATGAATGTTTTTGGGAGGAAGTTTAGCACGCCTAAGTATGCTACTTACTTGTGCTCTTACCAAATGCCTACGATCGTCGTTGAGTTGAGAGATACTCTCCTCAACAGCGGCGACAATTTCGGCAGTCGGTATTTTGCGAGGAGCAATAGCAAACTTCAGACCTTTCTCTAAATCACTCCGTTCCAGCACGGATAACTCCTTGGAGGAAAGGTACATAACCCATTTATCTTTCAGAGATGAGCCTGAGTTAACAGGAGACCTCTTACTGAGCAAGTGACGGAGTTTTCTGTCGTGTTTCTCTCTCTGTTTGGTAAACGTCTGCAGTTCTTTCGAAATCCTCGACCCAGGAAGTTTCGGAGTTGTTAATCAAAGCAAGGCCTACTCTGAGACCTTAAGTCGCCTTAAGTCGCCTTAAGTCGCCTTAAGTCGCCTTAAGTCACCTAAAGTCGCCCAAAGTCGCCTAAAGTCACCTTAAGTCGCCTTGAGTTTCCTTAGGTTGCTATTAGTTACGCAACGTCATAAGGGTTCCACCTTTCCCAATTGACCCTATCCACTCCACTCCAATCATAGTTTTCTGCAGCTAGAAAAGTAGTTGGAGAGACTGGAAAGGAAGTAGTTTTACGAAGGACTTTAGCATTTGGTTCTCAGTATGGTATTAGGGTGTTTTGTCTAACTAAGGCAGGAGAACAACAACTTGGTTGGGTCACTGAAAAGGACCCGTGCAATTTTGGATGCTGTTGGAAAGGCAGGCGACTTGCCAAACTTTCATGCCAAAAATTGACAGTGCAAGTGCCAAAAATATGGGAGACAAGTTTACCAAGATAACAATTTTTATAATTTGTGGAGCTTTGTGAAATAATAAATACACGTAAATAATCATGTTATTTTTAATTAATAATGTGGAAAATTTATGGATAGTTTCATCAAAGTTGTCTCTTTTCTTAAATTAAAAATTTATGGCACTATGTGTATATTTATGATAGGTTTGTTTGATGTTGGGCATATAACCCATGATGTTTTCCTGGCTATTTATTTACTAGCTTTGACTGTACAATTTTACAATAGCTGTTGTGATAATTCTGTCTGAACATTTTCAGCTAAATTGATTTGAAATCTGGATATTTTAGACTATGGTGACTTATGAGCATACCTAAGTAACCGAAACGACTGTTGTGTTTATTGCAAGGGATTCTGTTGACATTTTTAAAGTTTATGGACAGACTGTTGCTAACTTTGGTTTTATCGCTTCAGTCAAATAAAATCGCTTTAAGTCGCCTTAAATCGCCTAAAGTCGCAATATTTTTTGTGCCAATTTTGCTAAAGTCGCCTTAAGTCGCCTTAAATCTCCCAAAGTCGCCAAAAGTTACGACGACTTAAGGTCCCAGAGTAGGCCTAAAGCAGAGAGTTCACTGAGTGAACGCGAGAATAACGCACGTAGACGCAGTATGGAACTGTGACTATTCGTAGCTTAAGAAAAGAAAAACCAGTACGGACCACGAGCTTGTATCCTTTAGCACTCCATAAAGGAGGCCGAAATCTCAAACTCAATGGAAGCACGTAGTTTTCTTTACAACGGTGATTGAAACACAAATGACAGCGATACTTAGCAATGCGGACTCTGATGTTCGCGAGCCGGTTGACCCTTGTAACAACAGTTTGACCATACTTTGACCATACTAATATAATTTATGGTTGTTTTACAAAACAAAACAGTACAGTGGACATGAGGTTCACCATAGGGTACCTTTGAGGTTGATCTGAAGGCGGAGTGCGATTTTAAATGGAAGTGACGTCAAAGGTTCAACACAGAAACTAACATAACTAATTTTTAATAGGTAAAAAAAAAATCCTCAAGACTTTTCATGATCGCTGTCCACCTTTAACACCAGTACAAAATTAAACAGAAATAAAAGGAACTGGGCGAGTGGTGCGAGTATTCTGCCATCGTTTGAACCATATGGCTGGGGTTTCTTACGCCGTAGTCCGGTAAACAAGCTCAAGCGGGAGAAGAGAGTAATTTGTGCAAAACCGTTAATCAAACCAGGCGTCAACGTTTCTTCTTTCCTAGGCGTGATTCGTGTCTAGTCTCCTTTGTACTCAGCCCTTATTTGGTCTCATCACGCAACACACTCTCTGCCCAAATGCGAGAGTGCGTTGGGTGACGAGACCAGTTGAGAGGGTATCAGAGGAGTGATGGCCTTTATGGCCAACAGTTAAAGTTTTGGTCAATTTTTATTAAAAGTTAATATTTAGTTTTTATCATTCTAAAACACATTAACGACCCGTCGTTTACTTCTCAGTAAATTTCGGGATAAAAAAAAAAACCTAAACAACGCCGTTAATCACGGCACCATAAGAATTGAAACGAACAAATATAACCACAGGCGGCCCAAGCTCCAACTGTGAGATGATCATCTTGCGAAATAACAGTCATTGCGAAATTATAAGAGTTTGTGTGGGAATATCTACGAACGCTCTAAAGAATAAAAAAGTGAGTCAAATTCTCAATAAAAATTACTCACCTTACTTCCACAGTGCATCGCTTGTTATTTGACCGCTTACTACGTTGAGGGAAACCCATTTTAGCGAGTTATCCATTCCGAGATTTTCTACGTACATAAGAAAAGACTTTTCTTTTCTTGAGAATTTTACTAATTTTTTTATTCCTTAGAGTGGTCGTAAATATTCCCATACAAACTCTTATAATTTCGCCATGACTGTTATTTCGCAAGATGATCATCTCACAGCTGGAGTTTGGTTCGCCTTTGATATGGCACGCTACTTCAATAACAATATTACTCTCTGTATAGACGTTTAATCTCAGACGATCGGTGTTTTCCTGTTTCCTGACCCTCCCAGATTTGTTATATTCATTGCAGACGTCATTTTACCAGTGACTCACTCTCTGACATTGAAGGAGGCGAAGAAAACGATCATATGAAGAGGACAATTTTGAATCACGAATAAATGAGGTCCCTCGCCATTTCCTTTTTAGGCCATAGGTATGGAAATTTTAGGTGGCTTTAATTTGACCTTGTTTGGCTCTCACTCGACTAAATTTGGACGTATGTTGATGAAAGTGAGTGCAAGCCCGTTTTTGACGTTTCTGAAACAAAACGTCTAACACGGAAAAAATTCTGAGTACCCATGAGGAATTGAACCGCAGATCTTCGGATTCCGCGCTCTGAGTCACAGAGACTCCACGGTGAGCGAGGTCTATTACGAAGTTCATATGACACGCGTCCTGCATACTGCTACAAACTTTACAGTTCGATTTTCTCCGAATTGTGTGTTCACCATCTTACGCGATTGGAGAGCTTTTATACGAAATCGCACCATCGCGTAATATGTATTAAAAGTCTAGTTCATTAGAAGAAAGAGGTAAAAACGAACTTTCGAACTCGTCTTACTTTCTTACCTATTTATACACCCGTTGGCATAGAGCTCTACTCGCTATATTGGTAAAACTTTACTTCTTTAAGCCTGTGGTTCTAAGACATATCAAAGCAACTTGGAGAAGCTCGTGATTTACAAGCTTTTCCCTCTGTTGCTTCAAACGTTGTAGTCTTTGTGGTCCTTTCATGGGGTAAAAGATTTGCAAATCTCCAATACTTTGAGAGAGAACGAAGCGAACAGAGGTCGATACATTTTGATTAGAGCTAGTATGTAATGCAGTTCGGATATCGTTTGATCAAGAGCAAATAATCAGGCGAAAAGAAATAAATTTGTGGTTTCGGTTCGACGCGAAAGTTAGTGACACGACGGGCATTCGGGTCGAACCGAAACACTCGTATTATTCTCCTTTCCTCGATTATTCCCCCTGGATTTCCGAGGATGGTTACCTTGAGGAATGTCTTGTCCAAAACACAGCACATTAAAACATCCAATGACGAGATGAATTCGAAACATTCTTGAACTGATCATTCTAAAGCGCTCTGAAACAACTATAAACCAAGTGATAAACAATGCGGAAAATATACATCTTCCGCTTTGCCCAACCCTTCCTTCCGGTGACAGTTTGATATATTTTATTCTGCCTCTTGAATTTAATGCCACATAAATTTAAAGTCAGTCAGACTGTCAGCGGTTATAGAGAACAAGGCTGTTATTTATAGCCGGCCACGATGTTTGTTGCTCCGTAACTTCATTTGGTTCAAGTTTTTCCATCTATTTTTTATCTAAAGCCACGAAATTTATTGAATCACTGAATTAACCCTCTTCTGCACTGAATTACCTGAAAGCTACATTTATCTTAACCAGTCAGAACTAAGTAATTTTTCCATGTATATTATTAATTAGAAAACATCTACATTACATTCTTACCTATTCTATTGCACTGAAAAAGGTATTATACTATTACAAAAACTGTATTACCCGTAAAATCATTTCGTACCAAAAGTAATTTGAAGAGTAAAATTTAATTCTGTTCTTGATAAAATCATCAGCTAAGCTGAAAAAATACAAGTTAGAGTACAAACTTTTCCTAAATGATTTCCTAAGTCTGATTAAACCAATTTAAAAGAGAATACAATAGTTTTTCCAACGCGCAAATCTGCCTCAGAGAACTAAGTGAACAGCAAAGGAGAGCACTTTCAATTAGGCTGTTAATAGTATCTTTAAGACGACTAACAAAAAATATCATCTGCTATTAAAATTAAGCAAACATATTCTTATCTTATTTGTATGTCACTAGTTCACGGAAAATGTTTGAAATTTTGTCTTTCAGAAGACAAATATATTCATTAACTACGTAATAAAAATTTAATTCAATATTCCTTGCATCCTACAGACTTCTAACACAGAATTACATCTACGCTTCCAGAAAAAGACTTGCTACTGTATTTTAACTTTCTTTCTGAAACGAATTAAAATAAACGAAAGATCAATAAAAGTTTGATAATAGTTTGTCTGACGATACCATCAATATCCAATCAAAAAAAGTGTTAAACAATAATTCTATCTTTCATAAAAATTACATTTTAATTGACAAGCGACATGAGGAGCCTATCCGAGCTTTATGCCAGTGACGCGTTCAACGGCAAAGTACCAGGCCTTCTCTTACTTCCCAGTCAGTGCTAGTTATCCCTTCAAACAAACACTGTTTGCCCACGTCTGTAACATTTCGATTTCCTCACAAGTTTAAGCTCCGTAGTTTGCAGTTGGTATCAGTTAAGGCTTTACGCAAGTACTTTATTCCTTCATCTCCTGGCCAGTTCTCACTGACGTTTAAGCTGGTTAATGTACAGTTAACGCTGGTTAGAGCGTTGCACAAGAGCACCATTCCTTCGCCTCCAAACCAATTGTCACTGACGTTTAAGCTAGTTAATGTACAGTCAACGCTGGTTAGCGCGTTACACAAGTGCATTATTCCTTCGTCTCTTAACAGATTGCGACTGACGTTTAAGCTGGTTAATGTACAGTTAACGCTGGTTAGCGCGTTACACAAGTGCACCATTCCTTTGCCTCCTAACCAATTGTCACTGACGTTTAAGCTGGTTAGTGTACAGTCAACGCTGGTTAGCGCGTTACACAAGTGCACCATTCCTTCGTCTCCTAACCAGTCCTCACTGACGTTCAAGCTAGTTAATGTACAGTTAACACTGGTTAGCGCGTTACACAACTGCATTAATCCATCATCTCCTAACCAATTTCCACTGACTTTTAAGCTGGTTAAATTGCAGTCTCCACTAATCAGCGCTTCACACAGATGTTTTAATCCTTGCCTTTGTGACCCAATGTGAGAGAGTGTCAAGCTGTAGAGTTCACTCTGAGTAAGCGCTGTACTTAAGTTCTTGAAACCTTCATTAGATATCTGCCTGTCAGAGAGGATTAGTCTGTTTACTTTCCAGTCCCTGTTGGTGATCGCTTTACACAATGTTATCAAATCATGGTCGTGCTTTATTGGCCACGCCTTCAGTATGCCTGAACTCGAGCTGTACAACGGTAAACTAAACATTTTCCCGTCCTCGTCCTCGTCCCACACTTCATGATACCAGTCCCATGACAGTTTATGCGTAGCTAGCTCATCTGTAAACAGCAGCACCACTTGCCATGCATCTTCTTTGATGTGAGTAATAAGGAATGTTTTCAATTCGTCTTCATCCATTGCTTCTCGTAATTCCTCCATGGCACGAGGTGATTGGAGTACTAAAGGATTAAAACAAAAGAAATATTAATCTTTTACTTGAAAACATTGCAACGAAAAAAACTGCCTTAACAATTTTTTTTTTGGTCTCAAAACTGACAAACCACAAAAAAATACCCCGGCAAATTGGAAAAAAAAAGAATTTCGAGTCTCAGTGTTTCCACTTATTGTTGAATCACCCCAAGTTAAGGGAAACCAGTTGGTAAAACAAGGAGACGGGCAGAATGAACAATAAATGTCGTGCGATACCAAAAACATTGAGCTAAGCCTATTTTCTTTTTCTTTTCCAAGAAGTCTTAAAATTTTAGCAAATCAGTTGCGAAGTTGTAAGTCATTGTCATAAAGCTTAATTCTCGTATAATAATTTCCCTCACTAGTAATCTAAAACTCTTGAGTCGAAAATGCTTGCTAGAGATGTCGTTGTTGTTGCTTCCAAATATGGTTTTAAAGTTTCAGAACATTTCCAAAATCACAGGAGAAAAAAACTTAGTTTCACTTTGCAAACATAATTATGAAATATTAGTTTTGATAAATTGAAAGAAACGTTTTTTTCTTTGTAAAGTTCTTAAGTTACACCACATAAGCGACCAGCTTTAATATCAGAATAGTACGTACTTATGGACTGAGTAGAAGAGTCATGTCGGTCCGGCTTGATCTTACTCAGTCAATTAGAGTTTTATTCCACCACCGCCGCTCTCCTCACTCTACTTTCTTCTAGCGGGACCGCACGCTTGGCCCTGCAGTTTTTAACGCCCCTTACTCTCGCAACCGCGCACGACCCTCATAAAAGGGTTTGTCTATATATCATTCTTTTTTCTTATTAAGAAGGGGCATTAGATCGTGCAGGTCACTTGATGATTTTATAAAAATACCAAGTCTACAGAGAAAGAATAAACCCAACACAAGATCACAAATCAGGGTAAAGAAAAAAAAAGCTTTGACCACTACACAAACCCAGCATTTCTAAATTATCTTAAGGCACAATGTAGACAACTGGAGATATGTTTGAAAACTAATACAGATTATCAGTTATTTTAACAATATTAGGTACCTCGCCTGCGTAAGCCAAGTGTAGCTGACGCATATAATAAGTAGCTGATATAGCTCTGGAGTTCCTCCGGTAAACTGACATCAAACCTCGCCAGTCCTGATCTAATGGTCGGATACATGGCGTTCTCTAATGCTATCATGAAGGACACAAAAAGACACAAACTATTTCAGTACTTTAGGTCACATTCTCAGTTCAGAGAAATTAATAAAATACGAAACTGCTCATAAAGACAACGTGAACGTCAGCGTTATCATTAACTGTAACAGATCACGGACAATCTTAGGGTTAAATTTACATTTGCCATTCAAAGATACCACCAACATGTCTTGTTGATCACTCCTGACATGGAACATTAATGCAAAAGTTCTTGAATGCACGAGCTACATGAAGGTTTCAATGGGGTGATGGCTTACGGCTAACGGTTACAATTTTGGCCATTTTAACGGTTGACTTCTTTTTGCTAGGGAGTCTAAAAGGAAAATTTAATCGGTTAACTCTTTTTAAGACTAACGGTTGAAATTTCTTCTGGTTAAAAAGTTCTCACGTACGTCCCGTAAATATATGTAATTTGAGGTATTTTCTTTTTAGCCCATATGTTTGGGACGGTAGAAAACCAAACTTTAGGCCACACTTTTGTGTTTAAAATGAAGGACTTCCATCCTGTCTGTAATTCAAGATGGCGGCGCACATATACTAATTTTACTTTTATTTTAAATATGGTTCTTCCGATTTTGGGATCGGTGAATATTTCTGTTTCCGTTTTTGTTTATTTGAAATCGAATGAAACCCTAGCATGAAAAACATATCGCTGTTTTTCTTGATTTTTCTCAAGTATGCCTCCCTTTCGTTGGCCGCTTGTGGAACAAGACTTGCGTGAAAATCGAACGTCGATCTAGAACGCTGAAAATCTCGAATCTTCTAACTCCAACCCAAAAACCGCTATCTACGGTTTGAGGTTCGCGGTTAACACACCAAACGTGGATCTAAAACTCTCTAATATGGTAAAGCGAAACCGCTAACAACGATTTGAAGTTCGCGGTTAACACACCGTAGTCAATCTAAAACGCTGAAAATCTCGAAACTTCTAACTCCTAACTAACCGTAGTTAGCGGTTTGAGATTTGCGGTTAACATACCAAACGTGTACCTAAAACTCTCTAATATGGTAAAGCCAGTAACCTCTAGCATCGTAACTCCAAGATGGCTTACACAAAGGCTCTTCGACATTCGCCAAACAAAATTCAAGTTACAAACTTAGTCTGGGAGCAAATGTGGTCCCGTGTGAAGTTTGTGCTGAAAGCAAGCACCTAGTGTAAAAGTGTTCATTAGGACCTACTAAACATGGAAAGTTTTGGTGCCAGCTTTGCAACTTGCTCAGACGGCTTTTAAGGAGGGTTAAATTCTGACCCATGAAATCCAGCATGGAAACGAGGCTAAAACACATAATTCCTCATAACTTTGTTAATAGACGAAAATACACCAAACTTGCTCACATGATTGGAAATGATCCTCCCTGTTGATTTATGCTAATTTACATAGGTCACGTGATCTTACGCATGAAAGCGAGGCTGAAACACATAATTTTCCATAAATTTGTCAAAAAAAATCCTTATCAAGCCAAACTTGCTCACTTTAGTCAGTTAGACATCTTGCATCGATTGGTGCCACTTTGTAGTGTCACGTGACCCCATACATGAACACATGTTTGGTGTGTGAACACTTTTAAACGAGGTGCTTGCTTTCAGCACGAACTTCACACGGGACCTTATTTTATGACATTTGCTCCTAGACTAACTGTTGTGTACTCCGTGTTCTGAATTAGAGCACGATATAACGGTAGCTGGACCTTAACACATCAAGGGTTTAAGTGGATACAATTAAAAATGGCTGATAAAATTCCGGAGTTGTATCCTCTACAGTACCGTGTACTTGACGCTTGTGCAAATCCAAAGTACTGAAACCTGCGCGTAACATGAAAAACTACCTGTAATTTTGCATAAGTAGTAAAATTTGAAAGTTTATGGAAGTTTTGGAGTTGGAGTTTTCAACACGCACTAAAAAGAAGTTCACTTTTGCCTGATATTTTTTTAATTTTCTTTCATAATGTTTATTTTCTAGCGCAGTGGGAAGTTGTTTCCTTACTACATGACGGCTGATGGCTGGGTTGCCAGGATTTACCGCTTGTGAAAACAGTCTCCATCTAAATGCTAAGTGCCAATGGGGTAATGTAACTGATGTCTAAGGCCTCCAATGAGCATAGCAATTGTTAATTATTACTACAGTAGAAGGCTGCATGTGCAGGAGTTCCGTGGAAAAAGATAATCCTATCAAGAACTGGAAGTATTTTAAAAGCATTCTACTAAAATTATTTTTCTGTGTAAATGTGCATTCACCTTTCATCCTCACTTTCTGAAGTTTCTTGAGTAGTTCGTCTAGTTCTACTTCAACGGTGGGCACAGGGGGAGGTGAACTACCTGAGAGAGGAAGTAAACAGCAAAATGGTTTAACTACTCTACTACAATTATGTTCTGTCTAAATGTGCATTCAAAGGTATACAGAACATTTAACAATTAGTGTCTCACCTGATATAAAAAGTTAAAGCATACTAACATGTATCAAGGTCAAGTGAAAGAACAATGGTGCAAGTCTTCCATTATCTCATTGTGAAATAACCTATCCATAAATATTATTTTATAGTCACATGTTCAGCCAATTTAATACTAACTTGCTAGTATTATTAGGAGGCAAAACTGAATTGAAAATGTTCCTTAATAAAAATAAGAAACTGAATAATAGCTGAGAGCATTTACCAGTATTCTTAGATGAAAGTAAGGACAGAAAAAGGTTAATATCTCAGATAGGGAATAATTTCTCTTAAGAGTAATAACTGGAAAAAATATGAAGACATATAATGACTTTGAGCTATTAACATGGCTAAAATATTTTAAAAAGTAAAAACCAAACATTTTTGACGCTAGATCATCATCACCCTGATTATGACATAAATAACGTCAAAAATTTTTCGTTTTCACTTTTTTCAATATTTTAGCTCATTTTAATTTAAGCAAACTTTATGGACAGTTATTAGCATTCTTGGATCACTTTCTCCCTAAAAATGATAAGATATGAATTTTTCTATTCACCTTCCATTCTCAGCATCTTAATGTCCTCACACACTTTTCCTAGCTTTTCTTCAAGATCAGTGGTGGAGAGAAGAGGGGGAGGTGAAGAACCTGGGAGAAAAGGTATGCAGAGCTTTTCAAAATTCAGTCTCTTACTTTACACAGAAAAGATAACAACAGGTATACCTGTGCAAACAGCAAATTATAATAGTGTTAAAGTAAAACAGTGTTAGTTCTTCATTATAACAGCAATGATTATTGTTGAAAACAACAATTATGTATTTTTACCACATGCCGACTCATTACCATCTTTAGCTAAAGTAGAGAATAAGACAAAGCCAAATTTGGATTGATCTACAGTTGACTCTTGCCCTGCAGACACCTTACTATTACAGACATCTCACTAATGCGGACAATAGCCAGTCCCTGGGGAAACGCATAAAGAAATGACTGAAATAAACTCCCTTCATTACAGACTCTTGCTATTGCTATAAAGTTTCACTTGGTGTATTTTCTCCTGCACTAGAAATAGTACCTGTAATTTTGCTTATGTAGCAAAATTTGAAAGTTTATAGAACCAGGATAAGCTTATCCAAGAAGCCAGTTAGTTTCAGACATGCACTAAGAAGAAGTTCACTTTTACCTGGTGCTTTTTTTCTTTACTTTTAAAATATTTATTTTCTAGTGCAATGGGAGGTTGTCTCCTTTCTACATGACAGCTGATGGCTGGGTTGCCAGGATTTACTGCTTGTGAAAACAGTCTCCATCTAAGTGCTGGGTACCAATGGAGTAATGTAACTGATGTCTAATGAGCATAGCAATTGTTAATTATTACTGCAGTAGAAGGCTGCATGTGCAGGAGTTCCGTGGAAAAAGATAATCCTATAAAGAACTGGAAGTATTTTAAAAGCATTCTACTACAATTATTTTCTGTCTAAATGTGCATTCACCTTCCAACCTCCCTTTCTGAAGTTTCTTGACTAGTTCCTGTAGTTCTAATTCAACGGTGGACAGGTGAGGTGAACTACCTGAGAGAAGAAGTAAAAAGCAACATGGTCTAACTTAACTCTACTACAAATATTTTCTGTCTAAATGTGCATTCAAATGTACACAGAAATACATTTAGCAATTAGTGCCTCACCTTATATAAAAGTTAAAGCATACTAACATGCACCGAGGTCAAGTGAAAGAACAAATGGTGCTAGTTTTCCATGATATCATTGTGAAATTAGCTATCTATAAGTATTATTTAAATGTCACATGTTCAGCCAGTTTAATACTACCTTTGACTGGAGTCAAAAGTAGTAAAATTAATAATACTACCTTGCTAGTATTATTAAGAGGCAAAACTGAATTGAAAATATGTTCCTTAATAGAACTAAGTTACTGAATAAAAGCTGAGAGTATTTAACAGTATTCTAGGATGAAAGTAAGGACAGAAAAGGTTAATATCTCAGATAGGGAATAACTTCTCCTGAGAGTAATCATTGGGAAAATATGAAAACAATTAATGGCTAGTTACATGGCTAAAATATTTACAAAAGTAAACTCCAAACATTTTCTACATTAGGTCATCATCACCCTGATGATGACCTAATGTCAAAAATGTTTGGTTTTTTACTTTTTTGATATTTAACCTCTTTTTAAACTTAAGCAAACTTTATGGACAGTTATTAGCATTCTTGGATCACTTTCTCCCTTAAAATGATAAGATATGAATTTTTCTATTCACCTTCCATTCTCAGCATCTTAATGTCCTCACATACTTTTCCTAGCTTTTCTTCAAGATCAGTGGTGGAGAGAAGAGGGGGAGGTGAAGAACCTGGGAGGAAGGGAGAACAAGACAAAGTCAAATTAGGATTGATCTACAGTTCACTCTTTGTAATAAGAATACATGAAAGTCATATATTTGTACTGCGGAAAATACATTTTAAGCAAATGAAGATCATCGCAGTGTATACTCAACTTAAGCAGTTGAGAAATAAGGCCTGAAAAAAATTCAGGCCTGAACGGGAATCGAACCCATGACCTCTGCGATACCGGTGCAGCGCTCTAACCAACTGAGCTATCAAGCCAACTGGGAGCTGGTCAATTGTGAGTTCGTTATATACCCGTAGATGGAGAAGATGTAATAAGAATACATGAAAGTCATATATTTGTACTGCGGAAAATACATTTTAAGCAAATGAAGATCATCGCAGTGTATACTCAACTTAAGCAGTTGAGAAATAAGGCCTGAAAAAAATTCAGGCCTGAACGGGAATCGAACCCACTCTTCAAGTTCACTCTTTCCCTGCAGACAAATTGCATTACAGACATCGAAATTGCCTATTACAGACAAGAGCCAGTCCCTGGGGAAATGCATAAAGAAATGACTGAAATAAACTCCCTTTATTACAGACTCTTGCTATTACAGAAATGCAGACACTTTTCAGCCCCCCAGTATGACATTTCACTTGTTTTTTCTCTCACTATAGCAGACACTGAAACACTTCCTTCAAAATCCTGACTCACATAATATAGCACAACATTAGGATAAAGGAAAATGAAGAAACCATTCTTCAACTAGGTGAGAACATGAGAATTTCCTGCTTGCGGCCAGATCTTTTTGCAGTTCATGAGGCCATGTTAGAAACTTTATGTTTGTGTAGTTACATATTATTTCATACGTTTAGGTAGAAAACATTTTTTTTATTTCTCTCATACCCCATTATTACAGACTCTCACTATTACAGACACTAAATGTCCAAAGGAACAGCTGTTGACTGCACTTGGAATAGTAACAACTGACATAACTGCTGAAAGAATTGAAGGGCATTCTATTTATTACCTAAAGATTTTAATTTTGACCAATCCTTAGCTTCCGGATATCAATCACTCACTTTCCTTTTCCTGAAATTTTCCAGCTTCCCATTTTTTTTTGTGACCAGCAGTGAACGGTACATTGGAGGGTGAAGTACCTAAGGGGAAAAGTACAAATAAATGAGTAGATTTCTGATTTTCCATCATTTAACCATTCAATTAGCACTTCATTTAGTTTTTTCCAATTAGTCTTGTACAAAAGATTCAATACTCAAAAATTCACCTTTGCCATCTTCTGCTTGAAGGACACTTAACAGACTTTTGTGAAAAAAGCTGTTAGGCAAACAGTCAAAGCGATTTCCTTCCGGTAAATTGATTTCTACTTGACACTCAGGGCATCGGAATTTCCCTTGTCTCTGGCTCACTATTGCATGTTTCTCTAAACACTCACAGCAAAATGTATGATGACATGATATAATTTTAGGTTCACTGTAGGTATCCAGACATATTGAGCAAGTAACTTGTTTCTTGAGATTCATATGTAGCTCTTCTAGTTTTTTTTCAGGATCAGAGGTGGAAGATCCATGAGGAGGCAACATGCCTAAAAACAAGGGTACACAGAGAGATATTAACATTTCTACTGATAAATAGTTAGAAATAGGCATACCAACTTGAGGCTAAGGATAGATTTGAAAAAGCTGTTGAAAACATCAATTTGATATACAGATATATATATACCATATACAGCTATTTCAATTTACGTCGGATCAAAGCTTCAAGGGTACGGGACAAGACCGAAAGGCAGTATGGGTAGATTAGAATTAATTTTAGGACCCCAACATTTCTTTCATCCAAATGGCTCGCCATCAGAGATCTTCGCTGTATGGACGAGGCATTGTTAATTTTGCTGATAATTACTCATTAAGATCCCATATTCCTCTTCGGTCTTTTCTTGTAGGCTTGAGGCTTTGATCCGACAACGTAAATTGAAATAGCTGTATATCATTTTAACTCCACAAACCAACTCAAATTCCCTTCAGGTTAACATAAAATAGAGAAAGAGGCACAATTGTACTTGTAGTAATTTACATTACTTTTCATTATTTACAGCAATACTAGTATTCATGGTGTGACTTTTATTTGAGAGATGATAACACAATAAACCGACATGTGACAATCTGTATAAAGCACATGATATTTATCTAAAATACATCATCAATGTCAGTTTTTTAATATATAATTTATGACTAAGGTTGAAAAAACCTTTATTATACCACTATAATACTATTATTATTATGATTATGATTTTATTATAATTAATACTGTTTCATCATCCCTAGCCAATACCATCTTAACATTCCCTTAGGTAAAACTAAATTGGGTTTTAATTTCTTTGGAATTAATTTTTTAATGAGAATTGAAAGTATTTAAAATAATTGTCAGTTTAGTTTTACCCTACAGACCCTAGCAACCTTAAATGTTTAATCCCAAAAGCACACTTATTTACACTTGACATAATAGCTGTGAACACACTGAACATATTCACTTAGGAAATTAATTTAAACTGACCTTCCTGTTCACCTTTCCTTCCCTGCCCTTCCTCCATAAGTTCTTTTCTGTGACCAGCACTGGGTATTACAGTGAGGGGTGAAGTACCTAAGAGCAAAAAGTACAGGGAGAGATAAGCATTCACAGCCTCTCTTCAGATACACTGCATGTTTTTTCCCATAAGTTGTATTCTTTAAAATAATACTAATGCCACATTATTTCATTGAGATAATTCTTCACAGTTTTGTCAACTAGTAAATTGTTATTACTGTTCACAACAACTCTCCATAACAACTTAATACATCTTTTAATTTTGTTTTCACCTTTTATTTTCTCTGTCTCAACAACCTTTGTCTTCTGCTTCAATGTTTTCAGCTCTTCTTGTATTTGTAGACTTTCACTGGTTGAACTTGCGGAGTGGAATTCAGAAGACACGACATCTAAAATCAGATTTAAATAAAACAAATAATGAGGCAATCACTGAATACTAACATAAAAAAACATAAAACACACCTCAAATCGTTTTGTAAAAACCCCTCACACAAATAGGGGTCACATTTTCTTTTGTAGCTCCTCCAATAAGAATCTTGCCAACTTATATTTTAGCTTGTTTTATTTTATTTATATTTGGGCCAAAGACAAATACAACCAGACAGAAAATATATTGAAAACAAATCCCTTCTAGCTGCGATTGTCATGGCTTACATAGTCAGCATGAACTTATTCATGATACAATTGGTTCTATCTTGATCAAAACCTGGACACCTCTCTACAGGTGTGTTAACCCTATAGTGCACCATGTTGAATGAGTGATGCATTGTGTTTTTAATCACTTCAAAACATTTTTCCAAATGACCAGGCCTTTTTCTTTCTCTCAACTGACCTATGAATGCATCCTTCTCAAGAAAGTACAATTTGTATGCATTGTACTCTTCTACGTCTATTGTTGTTTTCAGCTTCAGTTCTGC